>NC_090299.1:617500-772500 GCF_039906515.1 Pseudorca crassidens | reverse complement strand
GCCATGTCAACACGGAGGCCCCGGAGCACCTGGACCCCCACCATCAGACTGTCCTGGCAGCCCAGCCGGGCCCTGAGGAGGACAGAGCGGGGCGCAGGCTCTGACCCGCCAAGCGTGCACACTCAGGCCTGGCCTGGTGCCGGAGGGCAGTTTAGGGCGCATTGACCTCGGCCTTGACACGGAAGCAGTGCTTTGCTGCAGAGAGGGGACACTAGCGCCTCCCCGACCACCCGCTGTGGCAGAGAATTTATGCCTCAGAATCAACCAAAGCCGGTGGCTTCTCGGTCAAGTAGAGCCTCGGTCCCGAGTCTCCTGCCGCATTACCGTCCTTCCTGTAACTGCAGAATCAGACCCTGCTGTTCAGCACCGAGGTGGCCACGGGACCCTTTGTAAGCGCCCCCTTCTCTCCTGCGCATCCTTCAAAGGCCCCCAAGACACACTCGCGCGCGCGGGAAGCACTGAGATCCAATCTGGAGCCAGCGACGGGCTCTAGGAGACCCTCGGGGGCGCTGGGCTGGGTCGTCCGGGCGCCTGCAGTGGGGGCTTCTCTGCCCAGGATGGAGGGGCCCAGAGGACACCGCAGTCACTGTGGTGTCCTGACCTGAGGGTCCCTGCGCTGCCCAGGATGGACCTCCACCTGCCGTGGGTTTCGCCCGGAAGTGTGCCCAGGACCACGCGTGAGTCAGGCTCTCCGGAGGGGCAGACCCGCAGGACGGGTCTGTGTACTGACAGGTCCACTTCACGGAACTGGTCTGCGCACTGTGGGGCCCGGCCAGGCAGGGTAGGCAGGGCTGGTGCTGGGGTCTCGCCCCCTCCAGGAGCCCCTGACTAGGGGAGGCCGCAGGGCCCTGGATCGATCTCCCTTACTTCCGTGGACTGAGGCTGGACGTGACCCACACCTGCTGACGATACACAGCATCTCCTGGGGGGTGGATGCACCACCAGAGCTGCGCCTGCCAAGTGCCCCACCTGCACGCGGGAGCTCAGGGCTGGGCTGGCCGCAGGGCCTCAGCCGCCACCCGTACACCACCAGAGCTGCGCCTGCCAGGTGCCCCACCTGCACGCGGGAGCTCAGGGCTGGGCTGGCCGCAGGGCCTCAGCCGCCACCCGTACACCACCAGAGCTGTGCCTGCCAGGTGCCCCACCTGCACGCGGGAGCTCAGGGCTGCGCTGGCCGCAGGGCCTCAGCCGCCACCCACACACTCCTGAGGACCGCGGGGCTGCTTCTACTCCGTGCTGGGTGGCGGGAGGGGTCACGCACAGAGAACAGGCCCCTCTGGGAACCCAGACACAGCCACCGAGACCCACCCAGCCGGCGCCAGGCATCTGCGGCTTCACCCCCTCCTGCCCCACCCCCAGCGCTTTCCATGGTCACCAGTGACTCCCCTCCCCAGGCCAGGGGTCGGCCTGCCGGCGCCGCTTGTATCCCCTCTCAGCAGGCCCTGGCCCAGCGGGGCACCCACTCCGGCCCAGACACCGTCTGGAGAGAGTCCACCGAGCTCAGTGGCTCTGAATCTGGGCCTGGAGCCTGAAGACAGGGGCGCTTGGTGGGCACTTTCTGGGTGGTCGTCAGGCCCACTGGTTGCCAGGCCCAGGAGCATGGCCAGCGTGGGGTGGGCCGGGTCCACCCAGCAGATGGAAGGGCAGGCGGGGCCTCTAGTGCCCAGGACCCGGGCTCAGACCGCGTCATGCTCACTGTCACCTGCCACCCCAGGGCTCACTGCTCCTTTGGCCGTAGCCCCGTGACCCCATTTCTCTCTCAACCCAGATGGTCCCCTGACTCTGGACCCCAAAATCCAACTGTCTCCTCAATGTGTCCACTTAGCTGTGCAAATAAACCTGACGAGGGAATTCTCTGGTGGTCGAGTGGTTAAGACACTGCCTTCCAATACGGGGGGCGTGGGTTCTGCGCAGCCAGATAAATAAATAAATAAAAATAGGGCTTCCCTGGTGGCTCAGTGGTTGAGAGTCCACCTGCCGATGCAGGGGACGCGGGTTCGTGCCCCAGTCCGGGAAGATCCCACGTGCTGCGGAGCGGCTCAGCCCATGAGCCATGGCCACTGAGCCTGTGCGTCCAGAGCCTGTGCTCCGCAATGGGAGAGGCCACAAAAGTGAGAGGCCCGCATACCGCAAAAAAAAAATACTTAAGAATAAATTTAACCAAGAAGGTGCAAGACGGGTACAGTGAACACTACAAAACATTGCTGAGAGAAATGAAGACCTGAAATGACAGAACTATATCCTGTGTTCATGTTTTCAAAGACTTAATACTGTTTTAAGATGACAATACTCCCCAAATTGATCTTCAGATTCACTGAAATCCCTTTCAGAATCCCAACTGACTTCTTTGTGCAAATTGACAAGCTGATTCTAAAATTTCTGTGGAATTGCAGGGGACTCAGGATAGCCAAAACAATCCTGAAAAAGAAGGATAAAGTAGAAGGACTCACTCTCCACAATTTCAAAGCCTATTCAGCAATGGTAATTCAGATGGCACGGTCCCGGCACAAGGACAGACACAGAGACCAGTGGACTAGAATAGAGTCCAGAAACAGAGCATGTGTCTATGGTCAACGGATTTTTGACAAGGCTGCTAAGACCATTCAATGGGTAAGGAATAGTCTTTTTAACAAACAGTGCTGGGAAGACCAGATATCCACACACAAAAGAATGAAGCTTGACTCTTACCTCACACCAAATACAAGGATTAACCCAAATGGATTGAAAACCATGTAAGAACCAAAACTATATAACTCAGGAAAAAATGATAGGGGTAAATCTTCATAGTCTCAGATCTGCAATGGCTTCTTAGATATGACACCCAAAGCACCAGCAACAAAAGGAAAAATAGATGAACTAAATGTAATCAAAGTTAACAATATCTGTGCTTCAAAGGACACTATCAAGAAAGTGAAATGACATCCCAGAGAATGGGAGACAATATTTTCAAATCATATATCTGAAAAGGACCTTGTATATTCACTATATAAAGAACTCTTAAAATTCAATAACAAAAAGACCAAATAATTGTTTAAAAATAGGCAAACAATCTGAATAGACATTTCTTCAAGGAACATATACAAATTGCCAATAAACACATAAAAAAGATGCTCAATGTCATTGGTCATCAGAGAAATGCAAATCAAAACCACAACAAGATATCATCTCACACCCCTAGGATGGTTAGAATCAAAAGTCAGGTAGGGCTTCCCTGGTGGCGCAGTGGTTGAGAGTCTGCCTGCCGATGCAGGGGACATGGGTTCGTGCCCTGGTCCGGGAAGATCCCACATGCCACGAAGCAGCTGGGCCCGTGAGCCATGGCCGCTGAGCCTGCGCATCTGGAGCCTGGGCTCAGCAATGGGAGAGGCCACAACAGTGAGAGGCCCGCGTACCGCAAAAAAAAAAAAAAAAAAAAGTCAGGTAATAAAGAGTGCTGACAAGGATGTGGAGAAATTGAAACCCTCCTACAGTGCTAGAGGGTAGGTAAAATGGTGTAGCCACTTTCAAAACAGTTTGGCAGTTCCTCCAATGATTAAACGTAGAGTTACCTATGACCCAGCAATTCCACTCCTAGGTATAGACCCAAGAGAAATGAAAACGTATGTCCACACAAAAACTTGTACATGAATGTTCATAGTAGCCTTATTCACAAGAGCCAAAAAATGGAAACTATCTAAATGTCCATCAACAGATGAGTGGATAAAACAAAATGTGGTATATCTGTACAATGGAATACTATTAGGCAATAAAAAGGAATGAAGACCTGATATATGCCACAACATGGAGTCCCAGAAGGAGAAGAGAAAGTATAGAAAAATATTTGAAGAAATAGTGACCCAAAACTTCCAAAATCTGCTGAAAGACATACATTTACAGATTCAAGAAGCTCAGTGAACTCCAAAGAAGATAAACTCAAATAAATCCATGCCCAGAAATATAATCAAACCACTGAAAACCAGAGAAAAAGAAAAAACCTTGAAATCAGCCAGAGGAAAGTAATTACATATAGGGAAACAATAATACAAAAGACTGTGTATTTCTTGTCAGAGACCATGGAAACAAGAAGGCAGTGGAACAAGATGTTCTAAATGCTGACAGAAATGCACTGTCAACCCAGAGTTCTATATCCAGCAAAAATGTCCTTCAGATATTAAGGCAAAATAAAGACATTCTCAGACAAAGGGAAACTAAGAGAATTTGTCACCAGCAGATCTGCTCTAAAAGAAATGCTAAAGGGGGGTTCTTCAGGCAGAGTGAAAATGATACCAGAATGGAACATGGAACTTTAGAAATGAAGCAAGAGAAAACATAAACATCTGGGTAAAACCCTATTTTTCTCCTTACTTCTTTAAAATATATATGATAGTTGAGAGTGAAAATTATAACACCATCTGAGAGAATTTTGAATGTATGTGGTTGTAATAATGAGACAACTACAACTAAAAAGTGAGGTAAAGGTGGTTTGGTACAAAGTTTTCTACATCCCACTTGAAGTGGAAAAATATTAATTCTAAATAGCCTGCGACATGTTCGGTGTCTATATTGTAACCTCCAGAACAATCATTAAAGATTATAATTACACAAGGAGACATGGTAAAAAAAATAGATAAAGTGGGATACGAAAAAAAATAGAAATCATCATAGAGAAGACAGGGAAGGGAAAACAGAGGAAGAAAAATGAGATGAACAGGCAGGAATAATAAAGTGTTAGCCCTGAATCCTAACACATAAGTAATTGCATTAAATGTCAATGGTCTAACCACCAATTAACAGACAGAGACTTTTACACTGGATTAAGAAAAATCCAACCACATGCTATCTACACAAAATCCACTTTCAATATAGCTATAGAATTAAATTAAAAGTTAAAGACTGTGAGAGGAGTGGCCAAGATGGTGGAGGAGGAAGAACCTGAGCCCACCTCCTCCCAAGGGTGCACCAAAATTACAGCTATTTACAGAGTAACTATTGATGAGAAAGACCTGAAGACTAGCAGAAAAGATCTTCTACATTTAAAGATGTAAAGAAGGAACTACAACAAGACATGTAGGAGGGACAGTCACAAATGCGAGGATAATTTCAATTGCAGAGGTTCTCCCCAAGGAGCAATGGGTCTGACCCCACATTGGGCTCCCCAGCCTAGGGGTCCTTCCATGAAGAAGAGCCCCAGAACATTTGGCTGTGAAGGCCAGAGGGCCTGACTTTCAGGAGAGCCAGAGGGCTGTGGGAAATAGAGACTCCACTCTTAAAGGGTGCACACAACATCTTACATGCTCTGGGACCCAGGACAGAAGCAGTGATCTGAAAGGACTCTGGGTCAGAGCCACCTGCTGATCTAGGAGAGCCTCCCAGAGAGGCAGGGGGCACCTGGAGCTCACCCTGGGGTTATAGACACTGGTGACGGTCACTTGGGAGGAGCTCATTCTACCACGAGGGCGCCGGGGCTGGCAAGGGCCCGTTTGGAATACTCCATCTAGCTTATTAGCACTGGGGCCCAGCCCCACCCACCAACAGACCCCTGAGCCCACAGACACCCCTGAACACAGCCCTGTCCACCAGAGGGCCCAGGACCTGACGTTACACACCAGTGCACAGCCCTGGGACCAGCGTTACCCACCAGTGGGCAGGCACCAGTCCCAGGATTCCCTGGATCCTAGCACTGCCCACCAGCAGGACAACACCAGCTCTAGGACATGTTGGGCCTTCAGCCAGCCACCCCAGGATACAGCACCACTCATCAGAGGGCCGGCACCAGCTTTGGGACACCTGGGCTCCACAGCCAGCCACATCAGGAACAAGCCCTGACCACCAGCAGGCTGACACTGTATCTGTGACACAGCTCCACCCACCAGTGGCCAGCAGACTTCGCACAGGCTGGGCCTAGCAACCAACTGGACCGGGGCCAGCCAAGCCTACCAGGCTACCCGCAGTAGTCAGCCTGCCACTACGGAAAGACCCACATAGCCCACAGAGGGGGCACCCCTAGAACATATATCTCTGGTGATCGGAGGTGAGGGTCCTGTTGAACCCCAGAGGAATCTCCTACAAAAGGCCACTCTTCCAAGGTTGGGAAATGGAACCAACCTACCAAATACATAGAAATAAAAAAAGCAAATTAGGCAAAATGAGGCAACAGAGGAACATGTTCCAAATGAAAGAACAGATAAAACCCCAGAAGAAAAACTAAGTGAAGTGGAGATAAGCAGTCTACCTGAGGAAAAATTCAAGGTAATGGTTGTAGAGATGCTCAAGGAACTTGGGAGAAGATTGGATGAACAGAGAGAGGAGATAGAAGTTTTTAACAGAGAGTTAGAAAATAGAAGAACCAAACAGAGATGAAGAATAAAATAACTAAAATAAAAAATACACTAGAAGGAACCAACAGTAGATTAGATGATACAGAGGAATGATCAGTGAGCAGGAAGACAGAGTAGCGGAAATCACTGAAGCAAACAGAAAGAAGAAAAAAAATAATAAATGAGGACAGTTTAAAATACCTCTGGGACAACATGAAGTGTACTAATATTTGCATTATAGGAGGAGAGAGAAAGGGATGGAGAACATATTTGAAGGCATAATATCAGAAAACTTCCCTAACCTGGGAAAGAAAACAGACATCCAAGTCCAGGAAGCACAGAGAGTCCCAAATAAGATGAACACAAACACATTCACACCAAGACACATTGTAGTTAAAATGGCAAAACTTAACAATAAAGAGAGAATATTAAAGGCAGCAAGGGAAAAGCAACAATTTACATACACGGGAACGCCCATTAGGCTATAAGCTGACTTTTCAGCTGAAACTCTGCAGAACAGAAAGGAGTGACATAATATATTTAAAGTGATGAAAGGGAAAACATACAAGCAAGAATATTCTACCTGGCAGGCTTTCACTCAGACTTGATGGAGAGATGAAAAGTTTTACAGTTTCAGATAAGCAAAAGCTAAAGACTTCACTACCATAAAACCAGCTTTACAAGAAATGTTAATGGGACTTCTCTAAGCAGAAAAGAAAAGGCCACAATGAGAAATATGAAAGTCATGAAAGGAAAAATCTCATTGGTAAAGGCAAATATACAGTAAAAGCAATAGATCAACCAGTTACAAAGCTAGTAAGAAGGTTAAAAGACAAAAGCAGTAAAAATCGTCTATATCCAGAACAAGTAGTTAAGGGACACATGAAACAAAATAACGTAAAAGATGATGTAAAAAATATTAAATGCGTGGGGGGAGTAAAAATTATATATATAATTATTTTTTGTTCCTTTTTTCTTTTTCTCTCTGCCTTTGTGATTTGATGAGTATCATTAGTGTTATGTTTGGACTCCTTTATTCTTTTTTGTGTGTGTATCTATTATAGAGTTTTGGTTTGATGGACAGATCATCCACACAGAAAATCTATAAGGAAACACTGGCCTTAAATGTCACATTAGATCAAATGAACTTAATAGAGATATACAAAACATTCCATCCACAGCAGCAGAATCCTTTTTTTTTTTTTCTTTTGCAGTACACAGGCCTCTCACTGTTGTGGCCTCTCCCGTTGCGGAGCGCAGGCTCAGCGGCCATGGCTCACGGGCGCAGCCGCTCCGCGGCATGTGGGATCTTCCCGGACAGGGGCACGAACCCGTGTCCCCTGCATTGGCAGGCGGACCCTCAACCACTGCGCCACCAGGGAAGCCCGAATACATATTCTTTTTAAGCACACATGGAACATTCTCCAGGACACATCACATGGTAGGCCACAAAACAAATCTCAACAAATTTAAGAAGACTGAAATCATAGCAATCATATCAAATCATATATTTCCTGACCACAATGCTATGAGACTAGAAATCGACTCTAAGGGGAAAAAAAACCAACAAAAACACAAGCACGTGGAGGTTAAACAATATGCTAGTAAACAACCAGTGGATCACTGAAGAAATCAGAGAACAAATAGAAAATACCTGGAGACAAATGAAAACCAAAACACAACGATCCCAAATCTGGACTTCCCTGTGGGTCCAGTAGTTAGGGCTCCATGCTTCCACTGCAGGGGGCACAGGTTCGATCCCCGGTTGGGGAACTAAGATCCCACATGCTGTGTGGCATGGCCAAAAAAACCCCCCAAAACACAAAAAGCAAAAATAAAATCTAAGGGCATGGCAAAAGCAGTTCAATGAGGGAAGTTTATAGTAATAAAATCTCACCTCAGGAAATAATAACAAAAATCTCAAATAAACAACCTAATCTTACACCTAAAGGAACTAGAAAGAGAATAAACAAAACCCAAAGTTAGTAGAAGGAAAGAAATCACAAAGATCAGGGCAGAAATAAATGAAATAAAGACTAAAACATATAGAAAAGGTCAATGAAATGAAGAGCTGTTTCTTGAAAAGATAAACAAAATTGATAAACCTTTAGGTAGACTCATTAACAGAAAAATAGGGCTCAAATCAATAAAATCAGAAATGAAAAGGGAGGTACTTCCCTGGCGGTCCAGTGGTTAAGACGTCACACTTCCAATGCAGGTGGTGTGGGGTCAATTGATCCCTGGTCAGGGAAGTAGGATCTCACAAGCCATGCAGCACGGCCGAGAAAAAGAAGTTACAATGAACACCACAGAAATACAGAGGATCATAAATGACTACTATGAACAATTATATGTCAATGAAATGGACAGCCTAGAAGAAAGGGACAAATTTCTAGAAATGTACAATCTCCCAACACTAAACAGGAAGAAACAGAAAACATGAAAAGACTAATTAGCAGCAATGAAACTGAATCAGTAGTTTTTTAAAAATTCCAACAAGGGCTTCCCTGGTGGCGCAGTGGCTGAGAGTCCGCCTGCCGATGCAGGGGACACGGGTTCGTGCCCCGGTCTGGGAAGATCCCACATGCCGCGGAGCGGCTGGGCCCGTGAGCCATGGCCGCTGAGCCTGTGCGTCCGGAGCACAAGCTCCGCAACGGGAGAGGTCACAGCAGTGAGAGGCCCCCGTACCGCAAAAAAAAAAAAAAAAAAAATTCCAGCAAACAAAAGTTTAGGACCAAATGGCTTCACAGGTGAATTATACAATCATTTAGAGAAGAGTTAGCACCTGTCCTTCTCAAACTATTCCAAAACACTGCACAGGATGGAATGCTTCCACACTCATTCTATGACTAGCATCACCCTGCTGCCAAAATCAGACAAAGATATCAAAAAAAGAAAATTACAGGCCAATACCACTGATGAACATAGATGCCAAAATCCTCAACAAAATATTAGCAATCCAAATTCAACAATGTATTAAAAGGATCATACCCCATGATCAAGTGGGATATATCCCAGAAATGTAAGGATTGTTCAATATCAATCAGTGTGATACACCACATTAACAAATAGGGGAATAAGAATCGCATGATAATCTCAACAGATGCAGAAAAAGCTTTTGAAAAAAATTCAACGTTCATTTATGATTTAAAAAAACCTCTCAAAAAAGTGGTTATAGCGGGAACATACCTCAACATAATAACGATCATATGCAGGGCTTCCCTGGTGGTGCAGTGGGTGAGGGTCTGCCTGCCAATGCGGGGGACACGGGTTTGAGCCCTGGTCTGGGAGGATCCCACATGCCACGGAGTGGCTAGGCCCGTGTGCCACAACTACTGAGCCTGCGTGTCTGGAGCCTGTGCTCCGCAACAAGAGAGGCCGCGACAGTGAGAGGCCCACACACTGCGATGAAGAGTGGCCGCCGCTTGCTGCAACTAGAGAAAGCCCTCGCACAGAAACGAAGACCCAACACAGCCAAAAAGAAAGAAAGAAAGAAATATATATATATATATATAAAATTTAAAAAAAAATCACATGGAAACAGTAATGAAGAAAGCTGAAGTGGCTATAATAATTTTCGATGAAGGAAAACTATTAGGGGTAAATAGAAATATTACATAATGATAAAAGGACCAACTAATCAAGAAGACATAAAAGCCTAAATGTGTATTCACTTAACAACATAACCAACATGACCGTCAAAACACATGAAGCAAAAACTCACAGAACTGGAAGGAGAAATTGCAAACCCACAACTATGCAGGGACCTCAACGGTCCTCTCTCAGTATCAGTGGAACAAGCAGACAGATCATCAGCAAGGAAATAGAAGAACTGAACACCACCATCAACCGATGTTCCTAAATGACATTACAGAACAACACTCCGTCCAGCGACATCAGAATACATATTCTTTTTAAGTGCACATGGGACAGTCTCCAGAGAGACCACATCCTGGGCTATGAAACCAACCTAAGAGATTTGAAAGAATTCAACTTACATAAAAATATGTTCTTGACCACAATGGAATTAAACTAGATAGCAATAACAGTAAGATGTCTTTAAACCCCCAGATGCTTAGTGGTTAACAAACTTCTAAATAATTCATGGATCAGAGAAGAAGGCTCAGGGGAAATTAGAAAACTTTTTTTTTTTTGCGGTACGCGGGCCTCTCACCGCTGCGGCCTCTCCCGTTGCGGAGCACAGGCTCCGGACACGCAGGCTCAGCGGTCTTGGCTCACGGGCCCAGCCGCTCTGCGGCATGTGGGATCTTCCCGGACCGGGGCACGAACCCGCGTCCCCTGCATCGGCAGGCGGACTCTCAACCACTGTGCCACCAGGGAAGCCCAGAAAACATTTTTGAACTAAATATCAAAATTATTTGTGGATTGCAGCTAAAGCAGTGCTTAGAGGAAAATTTATAGTATTAAGTGTTTATATTGGAAAAGAAGGAAGACTGCATCAGTGATCTAAGTTTCCCTCTTATAAAACTAGAAAAATAAGAGCAAAAGAAACCCAAAGCAACCAGAAGAAAGGAAATAATAAAGATGAAGCCCAGATCATTGAAGTTAAAAACAGAGAAACTTTAGATAAAATCAATGAAATCAATAATTGGTTCTTTGGAAAAGTCAATTAAATTGATTAATCTTTAGCTAGACTGAAAAGGAAAAAAAAGAAAAAGAGAGAGAGAAGATACAAACTACCAATAACAGGGGTAAAAGACAGCCATCACTACGGAGCCCACAGACATTAAAAGGGCGATTAGAGATGACTCCACACACTCAGATTCAACCGTTTCAATGAATGGACCAATTTCTTGAAATCCACAAACTATCAAAACTTCCCCAAGAACGAGTAACGTGAATATCCCTCTATCTACTAAAGCAATTGAATCCGTAGCCAATGACCTTTCAAAAGAGAAAACTCCAAACCCAGATAGTTTCACTGGCAAATTCTGCACCATATCTAAAGATAAAAGCAACCCCAATTCTACCTAATCTCTTTGAGAAAATAGAAGAGATAACACTTTCCCGTTTTATGAGGCCAGCATTATCCCAACTCCAACAGCAGAGACAGAACCAGATAAGAAGCTACAGAACGCTACCTCTCATGAACAACCATGCAAAAATCTTCAGCAAAATACGAGCGAATCAAGTCTAGCAGCATCTGAAAAGAACAAAAACGTTAGGACCAAGTGGGGTTTATCCCAAGAATGCAAGACCAGTTCAACACTGCAACACCAATTATCACCACTGACCACAGGAACAGACTAAAGAAACCACATGATCGCAGCAGTAGGTGCGGAAAAGCATTTGATAAAATGCAACATCTGTTCATGATAAAAACTCAGAAAACTAGGAATAGGAAGGAACTCCTAAGCCCATGGCTATCGTAAATTTTTTAAATTTCAGTTTCCAGTGGTCGATTGCTAGCAGATAGAAATGTGATTGACTTTTTGGGGTCGTATCCTCTGAGCCTCCTAGTTTCTGAGTCCCGGGAAGTCAGTCCTTGGGATTTTCTGTGTGGGTAATGATGTCACCTGTACATGGGGTAGTTTCGTTTTTCCTTCCCAATCTGGATACCTTGTTTTGGCTTGTTTCTCTTGCCTGAAATATTTACAGGTGAAGGCACTTGATATCTGATACGCTTTAAAATATTCCAGAAAGAAAAGCGTGGCTGTGAATGGATGAACTCACAGTGACAAAACGTCTGTAATTGTTGAATCTGAGTGACAGCACAAGGGAGCTGACTGTACTCTTCTGTGTTTTTCTGCGTGTGTTTGAAATATTTTAGAAGAAAGAATTTCTTTAATCTATTACAACACAATAACCCCAACAGCTGAACAAATAGAAAAAGGGCAAAAGGCAGTTCATGAAAGACGGACACAGGACCAGTTCCTCGCCAGCGTCCGCAGAACAAAAATCACAGCAAGACAGCAGATCCGCCCGCCTCGAGCCCGGGAGCTCCGGCCAAGCGGGGCCTTGCTGGAGGGATCGTCCACTTCCTTCCCTTTAACCCAGCAGCTCGTGTCTATTTCCTCTTACAGAGGGGATCACACCTAAACCAGGGCCCCTACCACCGCGCACAGAGCACCCCGAGGCGACCCAGTGATGCCGAGCTCTGGCCTTGGGATGGAGCGGGCCCGGCAGTGGCTGCAGATGGTGTCATCTTGGCTTGTGATGTAATGTGAGGTAGAAGAGCGGCTGCCGCAGCTGGACACGCAGCACCAACGAGTGTGTTTCCAAAAAGCAGAAAACAGGATAAGAGGGAAACAGGCGAGATGTGAGCGGGGCCACGGCTGTGCTGTGGGATCATGGGAGACGTTCTGGCTTCTCTGCACGTGTCCCCTCTACAGTCATAGGAGAGTGTGGCAAGGCCGGGCCGGGTCAGCAGGGAGCCACGGGGCTCCCTTCTTCAGCTGGGAGCCGTGGCCCCCAAACCATCGCTCCTGGCCCTTCGTCCCCGCTGGCCTCCACCTTGCAGGCCTGGGTATGCCACCTGCCCCCTTCTCTGCTTACAGTGCCCTGAGCTGTTCCCACATCTGCAGCGTCAAGGGAGGCGGGAGGGGACCCAAACGCTCACCTGTGCCATCGGTGCGGTGACAGAAGGCGCCTGGAAGAGGTGCGGGGAGGAGTCCCGGGGGGCACAACAGGGGCGTCTGCCCTGGGGCTCAAAGAGGCAGCCACCGGGCTCCACCTCTAGTACTGGGTGGGCCGTTAAGATATCACAGAAAAACCCAAATGACATTTCTGGCTAACGCAATATTTGAGACCAGGAGCACGTGGACAGAGCTCTTTCCAGCAATCACCGGGAAACGAAGCAACCAACAGACAATAAGTGCCCGTGTTCGGGGCCCGGGCCGCCGGGGGATGGTGAGAATTTTCTTTTATTGAATTTTTGTATCATCGGTAAGAAATTAACCAATTTAATACTACCATGCAAAAGAGGAAAAGGTAATGGGTTGGTACTTTTAGATCATATTAACGTATTTAGTAAACTGTTAATCTGGGAATAATTTTAGGTCCAAAGAAGAGTTGCACAGTAGAGCAGAGAGCTCTGATTTCCTCCTACTCCCCCCACCCCCAGGGTCAGCACCTCCCCGCCGCCCACCGCATGCCTGTCCCTGGAGACATCAGGGCTGGGAACCTATTAAGGAAAACCCAGATGGGGTTTCATCAACTTTCTCCCACGAGCGTCCTTTCCCTGCTCCAGGATCTGGGGCAGGACATCACGGGGCACCGGAGGGCGCCGTGGGGATGGCGCCCGGAATGACATAGTGAGGTCACCACGTCCTGCGTCTCCGTCTCTGTGTCTTTTTATTTGTGGCCTGCTGTTTACACGTGGTCACGGGTGGAACACAAGGATGGAGACAGGCGTGGCCTGAAGCAACGTGGGGCTCACTCCTGGCCGGTCTGGGGCCTGGAGACCCTGGATTCGCAGCTGGCTTCGTGTGAGATGACGCTTACAAAGCGGAAGGAGAAAACGTGCAGTCAGAGGGTTACGGGCGTCCCTACGAACTGTGCAGTGACCGCAGCTACTGTCTAGAACTTGAGCCGACAAAACACCTTTTCTGGGTAGGAGTATTTATCACTGGCATCGTTTAGAATCACTGCGCTGGTGACAGCAGGAAGAGGACAGCCTGCTAGCTGGCTTTACCTGTGTTTTAAAATCCCTGCAGCCGGTGCCCTGCTCCCACCGTCTCACACAGCAGCAGCCGGCCGCGAGGAAGGGGGCGGGAGAGGGCCAGCCGGGCAGAGGCCTGGGGGCTGACGGGGAAGGGGAGGCTCCAGCCGTGAAGGGTGACAGCCCTGCGGAGGTCCTTGCCCCCTCAGGGTGTCCACAGAGGGTCCTGTCCCCAGGCTCCACTGAGGCCCAGGGCCGCCCCACCCTCCCGACGGCCTATCTTCTCGGGGCCCGACTCCTGAGAAGCAGCTGACACCACGGTTTTGGGGGAGGATCCCAGGGAGAGCAGGGTGGCCTCCTGCAGCGGGAGGATGGGCCAGGGAAGGAGCAGTGTCGCTGAGCACACCTGTGGGCGATGCACCTGCACGTGGCCCTCGTCCAGACCACTGTGTCCTGGTTTTGTTCACAGGACAACTGTGCTCACCAAAGGCCACCCCGCTCAGAGGCAGCAGTAGGGGCCCATCGTTCCTCCATCCCACCAGCATACAAATAACCATCGTCTTGGGCAGACACGGTGCAGTAGCTGAGACAGGACCTTCAGGCAGGTGCCGCTCGACATGAGTGTCAACGAGAAGATGGGGGGCTGGGCGACGGAACAAGGGAACGGCCAGTGCAAAGGCCCTGGAGCGGCAGCAGGAAGGCCTGCTGGCAGGGGTGTGGGAGCCCACGGAAGGGAGACGAGAGGGGGTGGGCTGGGCAGCTGGAGCAGGCCCCTCAGACCAAGGCAGCAGGCTTGGCTTTTGTTCTCTGTGCTGGGAAGAGGTTGGACGAGCACGAGGTGAGGCCTGCAAGCCGTGCTCTGAGCACCTCAGAGGCGGGAGCCCTCCGGTCTAGGCCGTCACTTCGGAGAGAGATGGGGAAGCAGTGGGGGCGGGCGGGGACCAGGACATCCCTGCAGGGCCTGCAGACCCTCCTTCTCCCCCAGCTGCTCAGAGGCAGAGTCCCTCTTCACGGCAGCCCCACAGCCCGTGACCCGGCAGACCCCTGGTTCGAGGGAGCCGGCTGTGCTGGGCTGGGTTCGGGGCCCGGGCAGCCGGGGGAGGCCAGCGCGGCGGGCGGCAGCGTCCTCGGCCTGCACGCGGCCCTCCTGCACCTGTCCCCAGATTAGATTCCTCCTTTCTCATTACCACCGTAATAGGTCCTTCAGACCTCATTCCAGCCCGAGATATTATCTGACCCGTATAATTAATTAATTATAGCCCCAATATTATAGATTATTAAAAATAGCATAACTAATAGTGTAATATCTCAAGCTGTCGACTTTAATAGTCAACATTGTCTTGGCGGTGCTTATCAGCCCGGGACACCCGGCGAGAATATTGATTCCGGGTAATTTTCGCCGTCATCTGCCATCCTGACGGCGAATTGTCAGGTCCTCACCCAAGCCGGGGCTCATTTGAAATCGTTAAACCGCTGTGTGGCTCACAGTGGATCTTAATGTTTCCTTTTTCTCCCCCTTCAATATGTTTCAGCAACAGAGGAAAATAAATAGAGAAGTGGAGAGAGAGGGAGAGAGAGGGTGGGGGAGAGAGGGTGGGGAGGGAGGGGGAGGGCGCTCTCAGGGCAGGGGAGGGAGGACCGATTTGTCTCTCCCCCTGGGGACCCCTGGCTCCCCCCACGCTTCCCCAGCACATCTTCTCAGGGATTCTCCCGGCTGAGCTGTGCAGGGGGAGGGGCTGAAGGACAGGGCTGAGGGGTTGGAATCAAACACGGGGACAAGACGTGCTGCAGCTTGGCCTGGAGAGGGGGAGCCCACCGGGGCCCCTCAGGGTGGCCTCCGCCTGGTCTGCGCCCCAAAGGGCTCCCCAAACCCACACAGGTTACAGAGATGGAGAGTCAGAACCACACCACACACACGTACACACCCAGACACACACACGCACACAGATCCACTCTGGGCACATACACACAGTCACACAACATGGATGGACACACGCAAACACGTGGACACCCAAACACACACACGCAGAGTCACACGTGTGAACGGACACACTGGCACCGGTGCGTGGACCACAGCGACACATCCTCAACCGTGTCGACTCACTGCGGGCCTCCTGGGTGCGGACACAGAAGCGGGGGAGGGATGAATCTCACCCGTGAGGGGACCGTGGAGGGGGCAGGGGAGGGGGCCTCGGGAGAGGAGGGAATGGAGAAGCGTGAGCTCCTCCCCGCCCGTCACCCCGAAGCCTCCCCCTCGCCGGCTTCGGGCCAGGAGGGCAGCTGCGGGTGGGGAAGCCGCTGGGCGGGGCCGCGGGGGCCCCTTCTCCCCAGCCCCCCCCCCCCCCCCCCCCGCCACCGCCCGGCCACCCGCGTCTCCGGTCCCGTCCTGCGGCTCAGCGGCCCAGGGGCGCGCACGTCATCTCGTGGTGATGCGCAGCCGTCCTCGGACACGCGCCCACCCCACCCCCGCAGACAAGGCTCCCCACCCCGCGGACACTTCCTCTTGGGCACGCAGTCTCCCGGGCACACGCCCCTCCCCACCGCGGACCCCGCCCCGGGACCCCAGGAGGGCCCTGCACGCCAGAGTCGCTGCTCCGAGGCTTCCCGGAGCCTTACTCAAACTTCTAATTATGATTCATGCGTGTGATAATAATAATTTAATAATCAGGGAGCCTCGCAGGAGACATTAACCTCAATTAAGCTCATTACGCCGCCTGACTGCCCCCCCACATGCCCTCCTGACCCGCGGCCGCAGGCCCCGTGAGTGTGGTAGGGCCGCTGGGCGCCTACGACTTCTGTGCCTTCGTTTACTGAGCGCCTCCTATGTACCCGGCCTTCGCGCCCTCTCTGCACCCTCAGACCCCGCTGGACGCTCCCTACTCACCCCACCCCTTCCTCCCAGCACCCACCCAGCTCCCTGCTCACTCTCCTCTGGGCCAGAAGGGGCACCTTCTCACCTCCCTGACCTTCACCCCCCACCCGCCCTCCCTCAGGTGGTGTCCGGTGGGTGGTCTCCGCCTGCCCTCCCTGGTGGCTGGGTGACTGCCCAGGCCCCTCGAGGGCAGAACTGCCCATCTTGCTCTCTGCTGCCTCCAGACCCAGCCAGGACTCACCCTGTCAGGCCTGTGGTGGGGCGTGCAGAAGCATGGGCATGCGGGAGGGACACACTGTGACTGTGGTGGCTGAGCCAGCTGGTGGACAGGTGGAGGTCTGGTCACAGAGGGAGAAATGGATGGGAGAGCCACGTGAGCCGGGAACCAGACAGGCAAGTGGGTGGGTGCCGACAAGGCCACGTTTTCTCAGCCCTGCTGCGTGGACTGTATCAGTCAGGGCTCTGCTGCAATCCCGCTGTGTAACAAACGGCCCCAAAGATCTCAGTGGTCCACAGCAGTGGTCATTCCTTTCCTGGTGGCAGACCAGGATTGGTTGCCAGTTGGCACCCCCTCCCCTGCCGGATTCATCAGGTGGGGTTCAGGCAGCCTCCACACCTTCATTCCCATTCCCAGCTGGCGGACCATCAGCGCCCTGGAGCAGGTTCTGATGGAAGAGATTGGAAGCTGCAAGGGGCAGAAACTCAGAGGCCCCTGAAGGCCTGAGTGTAGACGGCCTGGTCACTCCTGCCCGTGCAGTTCACGTGGCCCAGCCCAGCTTCAGCCCGTGCAGTTCACGTGGCCCAGCCCAGCTTCAGCCCGTGCAGTTCACGTGGCCCAGCCCAGCTTCAGCCCGTGCAGTTCACGTGGCCCAGCCCAGCTTCAGCCCGTGCAGTTCACGTGGCCCAGCCCAGCTTCAGCAGGTGGGAAGCATCCTTTCCCCGTTGGAAGACCTTGGTGGGGAGGAACAATGAAGGGAAGGGAAAGCTGGGGCTAAATTATCCCATCGATGACATTTCTGATTTAACTGGAGCTTTTCCAGTGGCATGGGGCTGGGGGTAGGGGAGACGCATTACTGTAAATGTCCACACACACACTCGGCACAGCAGGGGTGTCATTCCTCCCTGTACAAAGACTCCCCAGGTCTGTCTCCTGACCACTGACCCCCGGGGAGGCCCGAGTAGAGCCAGCAGCAGCGATTCAGGCAGCGGGGATTCACTGAGGCAGGAGAAATCCAGGAGGGAGTGCAGGAAAGGCAGGGACAGAACAGAGCAAGGATGCCCTCCTTTAGCCCTGCCCCTGGAGGAAGGGTGGTCCCCGGGGACAGGCACCGCCTGTTAGCCAGGGCCAGTTCTCCCAAGCAGATCGTGGTGTGAGCTTGACCCACCACACTCAGCAGCTAGAACTGGGGGTCTGGGCACGGCACCACCTGCATCCAACTGCACCAGGCAGAAAACTGATCAGTGCCAGGTCACACTGTCAGTGGAGGACAGAGCCGAGGCGGCTAGGGCAGGACAGACAGACTAGGGAGTCAGAGCGCCACGGGGGTGGCCGTGCGATGCTCGGCCGCAGGCTCCGCCCCCCACGTCGCTCCTCGATCTTCCTCATCAGCGTGAACATGCTTTTGCATCCTGCATCCTGCATCTGCTTTGATGGGGGACACAGAGTTGGTGAGACTCACACAGAATGTCCAAGAGCCCCCAGCCTGGGGCCAAAAGTGAACACATAAAGGTCTCACAGCACGTTAAGACGTGACGGAGCGAAGCTCGGGGTTCGGATGGGCACCCAATGCTAAGGTGCAGGAAGGATCTGTGTAGACAACAGCCAAGGGCCCCGCCAACGGAGGCACTCGGCAGCCAGACCGTCCAGGCTCATCAGGAGCTCCGGGCACAGGGTGCAGAGACTGCGGAGCTCCGGGCACAGGGTGCAGACTGCGGAGCTCCGGGCACAGGGTGCAGACTGCGGAGCTCCGGGCACAGGGTGCAGACTGCGGAGCTCCGGGCACAGGGTGCAGACTGCGGAGCTCCGGGCACAGGGTGCAGAGACTGCGGAGCTCCGGGCACAGGGTGCAGAGACTGCGCAGCTCCGGGCACAGGGTGCAGACTGCGGAGCTCCGGGCACAGGGTGCAGACTGCGGAGCTCCGGGCACAGGGTGCAGACTGCGGAGCTCCGGGCACAGGGTGCAGACTGCGGAGCTCCGGGCACAGGGTGCAGACTGCGGAGCTCCGGGCACAGGGTGCAGAGACTGCGCAGCTCCGGGCACAGGGTGCAGAGACTGCGCAGCTCCGGGCACAGGGTGCAGACTGCGGAGCTCCGGGCACAGGGTGCAGACTGCGGAGCTCCGGGCACAGGGTGCAGACTGCGGAGCTCCGGGCACAGGGTGCAGACTGCGGAGCTCCGGGCACAGGGTGCAGACTGCGGAGCTCCGGGCACAGGGTGCAGACTGCGGAGCTCCGGGCACAGGGTGCAGAGACTGCGCAGCTCCGGGCACAGGGTGCAGAGACTGCGCAGCTCCGGGCACAGGGTGCAGACTGCGGAGCTCCGGGCACAGGGTGCAGACTGCGGAGCTCCGGGCACAGGGTGCAGACTGCGGAGCTCCGGGCACAGGGTGCAGACTGCGGAGCTCCGGGCACAGGGTGCAGACTGCGGAGCTCCGGGCACAGGGTGCAGAGACTGCGGAGCTCCGGGCACAGGGTGCAGAGACTGCGCAGCTCCGGGCACAGGGTGCAGACTGCGGAGCTCCGGGCACAGGGTGCAGACTGCGGAGCTCCGGGCACAGGGTGCAGACTGCGGAGCTCCGGGCACAGGGTGCAGACTGCGGAGCTCCGGGCACAGGGTGCAGAGACTGCGCAGCTCCGGGCACAGGGTGCAGACTGCGGAGCTCCGGGCACAGGGTGCAGACTGCGGAGCTCCGGGCACAGGGTGCAGACTGCGGAGCTCCGGGCACAGGGTGCAGAGACTGCGCAGCTCCGGGCACAGGGTGCAGACTGCGGAGCTCCGGGCACAGGGTGCAGACTGCGGAGCTCCGGGTACAGGGTGCAGAGACTGCGGAGCTCCGGGCACAGGGTGCAGACTGCGGAGCTCCGGGCACAGGGTGCAGACTGCGGAGCTCCGGGCACAGGGTGCAGAGACTGCGGAGCTCCGGGCACAGGGTGCAGACTGCGGAGCTCCGGGCACAGGGTGCAGACTGCGGAGCTCCGGGCACAGGGTGCAGACTGCGGAGCTCCGGGCACAGGGTGCAGACTGCGGAGCTCCGGGCACAGGGTGCAGACTGCGGAGCTCCGGGCACAGGGTGCAGACTGCGGAGCTCCGGGCACAGGGTGCAGAGACTGCGGAGCTCCGGGCACAGGGTGCAGACTGCGGAGCTCCGGGCACAGGGTGCAGAGACCGCGGAGCCAGGCAGCACATCCCACAGGACACAGTCAGGAAGGCCTTGGCGCCAGGCTGCAGAGCCCGGAGTCGGCCCTGGGCCATGGCGGCCTTAAGGAGTCTCTGGAAGAGGAGGAGTGTGACTGGACTTGTGTCTTAGAATGATGGGGATAGACTGCAGGGCTGGGCTCCGGCAGGGGCAGGAGAGGCGCTCACCAGCAGCAGATCCTGATACCCAGGGCCAAAGGCACCCCAGACCCTCCACTCGGGAGGGTCTTCTCACCATCCACCTCCAGACAGAGAGGTCTTGGGCATTACCCTGGGGAAAAAAATCCATAGAAACCCCAAATAACTCTAGTGACCACTGACAGTGAAAATGCCTAAGCTTGGAGCTCTGGACCCTGAGGGACAGGAGGGAAGGTGGCCATGCTGGGCAGGGTCAAACCTGGACACCCCTGCTGCCCCTCAGAGGTGAACAGTGACAGGCAAAGAGGCTGGAGAGGACAGAGGCCACAAGGGGGACAAGGAGAGACCAGGCCTGCAGAGGCAGGGACCCCCCCCCCCCGTCACCGGGCACCTCACCTGACCTGGAGACCAGGCCTGCAGAGGCGGGGACCCCCCCCATCACCGGGCACCCCACCTGACCTGGAGACCAGGCCTGCAGAGGCAGGGACCCCCCCCGTCACCGGGCACCCCACCTGACCTGGAGACCAGGCCTGCAGAGGCAGGGACCCCCCCCCCGTCACCCCACCTGAACTGTCTTCCCTGTGGCATCTGTTCGTGCACGTTAAAGACGCTGGCACCGGAAGGACCCAGCGTTCACATCAAAGCTCCACCACGTGCCGGCACGTCACCCATCCCCTCCAGCCTCAGTTTGCTCGTCTGCAAGCGGGTGACTCCCACCCCTGGCCTGCCGTCTGGTCAGAAAGCCTGTTGGAGCCAGGGTGCCCTCTGAGGCCGGGAGAGGGAGCTGGCGCTGTGTCTACAGCCCGGGTGCCGAAGCCAGGTGCCCCTGCCTCCACGCCAGCACCCTTGGTCCCCCACAGCCTGAAATCACTCCCATTGTTGATTTTTGTTTGTTTTGGGTTTTGTTTAAAGGGTTTATGGATCTTTTTTTTAATTTATTGTATTTTTGGCTGCATTGGGTCTTCATTGCTGCACGCAGGCTTGGGCAAGCGGGGGCTACTCTTCGTTGTGGTGCGCGGGCTTCTCATCGTGGCGGCTTCTCTTGTTGCGGAGCACGGGCTCTCGGCACGCGGGCCTCAGCAGCTGTGGCACTCGGGTTCAGTAGTTGTGGCTCGCGGGCTCTAGAGCGCAGGCTCAGCAGTTGTGGCACACGGGCCTAGTTGCTCCGCGGCATCTTCCCGGACCAGGGCTCGAAGCCGTGTCCCCTGCAGTGGCAGGCGGATTCTTAAGCGCTGCGCCACCAGGGAAGCCCTGTTTAAACCTCACCTTTGTATCTGATTCCTTGCCTCCAACCAGGCCCAGCGCTACATGCTCTTTATCTCTGAACTCATGCAGCTTACAAGCAGGCGGATTCAAACCCAGGCAGTGAAAACCCCTGCCCTTTGGTAGGTCGTGGTTTGGCCTAGGTGAATGGGCTGCTGACAGCGCGTTGACGGTGCCGGGAGGCGAAGGCGCCTGGGGCCTGGGGCGCTGTCCGCGGTGTTGAACATGGGCTCCGCGCGCGCTGCCCATGGTTCTGAAGACGCCCCGACGCCCGGGCTGCGCGGGGCTGGGGCCCTCTTGTCCCCAGATCTGCAGCGCAGTAGCCCGTATTCTCTCCCTTCTCTGGTGTTCTGAGTGTAGGGTACCCTTTCTCGAATAGTCAGGAGACCCCAGGAGAGGTATACCTTAGAGAAGATGAGCAAACAAATAAGCAGAAAGTTCCCCTTTCACTTGCCAAACTCCAGGTGAGAAAGCGGTTGTGTGGGTCGTTTGGGGGTGGACAGGCAAGAGGAGGGGGCACGGGGGCTTCTGTCTCCAGGCTCTGCCTCCACCTCTGCCCCCTCCCACACGTGCACAGGACAGTAGCCCGTTCAGAGAGAGCACAGCGTCAGCCGCGGGACCCAGGCGGACTGGAGGAGCCGAGGCATCAGTTTGCAGAGGGGGTGGTAACCCCTGCCCTGCATATTCCACAGCGATGTTGAGAGGACCCTGGGCGGTCTGGGGTGGGGTGAGCTTTGCATGAATCTAACATCATTCAAATTGGGGGTTACTTATCCAGGCGCCCTGGGAACACCTAAGCACTGCTGCCCTTCCAGGTGCAAGATGAGAAGGGAGGCCCCTCACCCCACCACCATGTACAATGAAGGCTGTAAACTTGTCGCCCTTCGACCTTCGAGCGGAGGATATGGGGACCTTAGAGGTCATATGGAATCCAACCCCCATAATTCACAGATGAAGAATGGAGGAGGGGGTTCACAGACACACGGTGAGTTAACGGCAGAGGTGGTGGGATCTCCCACCTGCTCCAGAACCTCCCAAAACTCCGTTGCTGAGGAGAGGATACTGGCGATGGGCTGAAAAGATTGAGTGCCCCGCTCTCCCCCTTCCCTCCCCTTCCAACACCTCCCTTCCCTCCCCTCTTCTGCATAATCTCAGCCCCCACTCACTCATGTTCCCGGGGCCACTTTGAAGGCCTTTTATCACCAGTCTCTCCCCAGATTTCTACCCTTGTCCATGTCGGTTCCTGCCTTGACACCCTCCCCCCCGCCAGCCCGCCAACGACCCCAGCTGGCCCTGACTGATGTGCAGTGTGTGTGGGCTTAGCAGCGAAGGCGGTTTCCTGTCCACTGGGTGGGTGGAGACATCCCCAACTTAAGCGCTGATTTCACCTGTCATTGCCCACCTGGGGCCCCACAAGTGAAGCTGGTGGCTTGGGGACAACCTGATATGGCAGATGGGCAGGGACTGCACAGATGACGGTCTAATTGACAATCAATTGTGATGAGGAGCAAAAGGCGTCTTTATAGACCCAGATGCTCTAGGTTGAAGTCGGGGAGATGGGAGCTTGTTTCCAGGCACCTGGGAGAGGAGGAGGGGTGTGCGCATCTCCACGACAGGTTGCTCCTTAGAGATGGGAGAGGGGTGGGGCAGTAGAGGATGCCGCGATCTTCCTGACCCTTGTCCATGCACAGCACCCCCCTCCCCATGGGAAAGCGCCCCGAGGTCTCCTGTGTAGCTCTGGAGGTCCCCCTCACACCCCACTGCCCTGTCCCTGCTCCAGACTGAAGACTGCGGACTTTGCCATTCACTCCCTGCCTGCCAAGCTCCCAGTAGAATGTTTAGGGGCAGGGAGGAAAGGGGAGGGAAGGACCTGCAAACTCCAGGACAGGCACAGTGCTTTCATCCAAGCAGCACTCAGCCCTGATCAGCCCACCCCTCTCGGCAGGGAGAGCACTCTGCTGCGCCGAGTGTGGGCACGCGCTTTGGAGGGGAGCACAGTGTGGTTGTATATTACAGTATAGTATTCCTTTATGCGTATTACATATCTACTTAACATGCTGTATTCTACTTACTATGCTCTAGTGGCAATCACCATACATTATACTGCATCCACATCGTATAAGACGTCATTTTATGTGTGTTTGTGTTCATGTTGAATGAAAGTCCTACCAAGAGAGCTCACGTATCTCCTCCTCACGTGTGCGTATAACGGGGGTGAAAGCAGACCCCTGCCGCCCCCTGCGCACCCAGTGAGGTGTGGCGGCTTGGACTGCTGCGTTTGTGCCTCGCCTGGTGACCTGCGGAGGGACAGGCATGGAGCGTGGGCATGCCTTTGAGAGGCTCGTGCCACCCAGAGCCAGGTCAGGGCCCAGCCCTTGGGACTTGGCCCCTTAGGGTGCCTAGTAGCTGTGCCTCATGCGGGATCAGGCGGCAGCTCAGGGGACGGGGGACCTCGTGTGCCCCTCCCCCAAGACCAGCCCGGAGCTGGTGGGCGCATCTGTGAGCCGCAAGCCCCACGCGGCGTGCCCGGGGGCTCACGAATGGATTTGCGCTCGTGGGGCGCGTGCTGGAGAATGCGCGTGTTTGTGTGTGTGAGTGCGTGTGCACATCTATATTCAAACTTTGCTGGGGGAGGGGTGGAGAGAGCCTAAGAGTCCCTCCAGGAAGGTGGGGGTGGGAAGGAGATAATTACCTCTCTGTGATGAGAGATTATCCACCCTCCTTCCCCCAGAGGTGATTTATAATTTAAAGATAAAGAATAATCAAGTCCTGGCAAGAAAGGACACAGTGTTGTGGGTCTGATTAGAATCTCAGGACCGACCAGCACGCGGGGGAGGGGACCGGCTGGGGGAGGGGAGGTCTTGCCTGCCCCCCGCCCCTCCCCCACCCCCACCTCCCCTTCCCCTCCCCCGCCTCCTCGAGGCTAAGCATGTCCGAGCTTGGCCCAAATTACAGTCAATCGGTCCCCTATTATTTCCCCCAACTTTTAATTTCTGCTTCCAAAGGATCATTGCCCGCGGTAATTGCAAAGGACCCGTCCTTGTTCGCAGAGCAGGCTCCGGGGACCGCAGTGTGAGGCGGTGCACACCGCTCACGCACACGCCCGCGCGCACACAGCCGCGCACCCGGAAGACACTCGCACGCGCGCTCCCACCGCCGGCTCCCGCCTGGGTCCCGCGGTCGGCAGGTGTGCGCGTTGGCGGGCGCAGGGAAGAGGGAGCAGCGGCGGTCCCGCCCACAGACGCCAGCCGGTCCCTCCACCCCGAGGGCCAGGGCCCTGGGGCGCAGACCTCGCCGCTGTGGACAAATGTGCGCACGTAAAGACCCGGACCGAAGGGCTTATTTCTCCGGGCGTGGGAGGGGGCGTTTGCTGCGACGTTTCTCCTTCCTTGAGGCTATCGGTTTCTGTGTAGGCCTCCTGCCGTCTGTACGATTTTTTCGGTTCCCGTTTTGGGGGGCGGGGGCGGGGGCGGGAGGACCCTCCAGCCGTCCCCATTTTCGATTCCACGTCTAATGAGCGACCCTGGGGGCCGCCGGCCCCGCCCCCGGCGGGGACTCGAGGCCGGGCCCTAATTTGACGACGCAAAAGGGGCAGGCGCGGGAGGGGACAGAGGGCCGGAGACCCTGAGCGAGGGAGACCCCGAGACACGAGAGGAGACCTCGAGCGGAGCGACGGAGAGAGGCGGGACCGAGGTCCACGGAACGCCTGGGAGGGGGCTGACGACGCGGCGAAGACCCCGGGAGTCGGCCCGCGAGGACCCCACTCCTCGCCCCAGCCGCCGAGGGGCACCGAAGCCTCGGGAGCCGCCAGGGCCCCGAGCGCCGGGAGCGGGGGGTGAGGCCGGCCGGCCGCCGGGATGCCCCAGCCAACTCTTAAGGCGCGCCCGGGGGCCTCCGCGGCCCCTCCGCAGACGGATCCCGCAATTATTTAAAAGCCGGGGCTGTCCCCTCCCCCTCCGCCCAGGAGGCCGGCGCGTCGTTTCTGGACCAGCGGAGGCGCAGCGGCACGCCGCGAACCGCGACAGCCGCTCGCGGAGCGCACTCCGGCTCCGGGCTGTGGGTCTGTCGGTCGGGCCCGGAGCGCAGTCCGTGTGTCCCGCGCGGGACCCGCCTCCTCCGCCCGGGACCGTTCGCATCCAATTACGCGCGCGCTCTAACGAGGGCGGCGGAGCCCGCGGCCGCCTGCGGGCGCACGTGTGTGCGGCGAGTGGGCGCGTGGGCGCCGCCGGCGGGGCCGCCATAAATGAGCGGGCCGGGCGCGGCGGGCGCCTGAGGCGGCGGCGGCGGCGCCTGGCAGCACCGGCCGAGCGCGGGGCGGCACGGGGAGCGAGCCGCGGCCGCCGGCACGAGACCGTGCGGCGTCGCCCGGGCCGCCGGGGATGGGAGCCCAGTAGCCGGAGGGGCCCGAGCGGCCGGAGCGGCGGGAGGCCGGCATGAGCGCGAGCGGCCCGGCGGCTACCGGGGACGGCCCCGCGCTGCCGCCGCCACCGCCGGCCGGGCCCGGTGCGGGGCCCGCACCGCCCGCGCCCGCCGCCGCCGCCCGGGACGCCATGGACGGGCGCGCTGAGCTGCCCGCCTTCCCGCGGGCCGGAGCCCCGCCGCTCGCCGCCAGCGACACGGTGCCCGCGGCGCCCGAGGGGGCTGGGGCGGCTCGGCCCGGCCCGCCGCCGCGCCCCACCTCCTTCTCGGTGCTGGACATCCTGGACCCCAACAAGTTCAACAGCAGAAGACGCCGCTGTGTGCTGCTGGGCCCCGTGGCGCCCGCGGCGTGCGCCCCGGCCCCCGCCGCCCCGGGACGCCCGCCGCGCTCAGAGGAGCTGGAGCGCCGTGCCCTCGCCGCCGCCGGAGGAGCTGGAGCCGGTACCGGAGCTGAGCCGCCGCGTGAGTAGGGCACGGCCGGTGCCGGGTCGCGGGGGTAGAGGGACGGCCCGCGTCTACGCGTTTGCGCTCCCGGGACCCCTCGGCGAACCTGACCGGCCCGGCGCCAAGGCTCGGTGGAAAGTTCGCAGCGCGCGGGGACCGCACCAGCCCTCCCGCCGCCTGCGTCCGACCCGGACTCCAGGGCCCGCACCGCCCGGTGCCTCCCGGGATGCCTCCCCCAGGCCGGGCCCAGGGCTACGAACTGCATGGCCGGCACAGGTTTGGCCACCGCGCACCCCCGGCATTGGAGGGCAGTAGGTGGCAGAGGAGGGGGAGTCGTGCGCGGCGGCTAGCCCGTGACCTCCCCACTCCCACCGCAGCCTCCGGAGACCTCCCTCCCTCCATTCTTTTATTTCCTTTTTTTTTTTTTTTCCGTTCTCTGTCTCTCTTTTTTTTTTTTGGACAAATCAGACTAATTGTGACAAAACGCTGGTTATCTCTGGAAAAACAATTAAATCCCTTCGATTACAGTTAAGGGGAAATGTGCTTAGCGGCGGAAAGCGGCCGGTAATGGGGCGGCCCGCAACCCCGGCCTGGTCGATATCCCATTACGGCTGCATGCATATCTCTTTCAAGCACCTTGCAAACTCCCCCCGAACATCTAAATTATAGGGTCAAAATTCGGATAATTACTCGATTAAAACCTATTACACTTATTAGGGGCCGCTATTGATCGAGAATTGCATTCGACCGGCGCCTGATTGCTTTTGGTGCCCCCTCCGCCGGCCCTTCCTCCCTCCAACTTCCCGGGCCCTCTGCCCTGCGGGGAGAGGCGCGCAGGGCCGGCAGGGCTCGGGTGGGCCTTTTCAGGCGAGGGGCCTCCCAGCACCTGCACTGGGCTTCCTCCCGGTTGGGCGGAGATGAAAGAGGAACAATCTCGGGAAGGCTGGAGGGGAGCCCCTCAGGTTTTCGGCCTGGCCAGGGTTCTGGGAGTTTCCACCTGGAGCCTCTGATGGGGAAGACATCCCAGTCGGAAGGCCCAGTTTCTTGGTAGTTTAGGGAGGGAGCTGGGTCAGGGCCCCTCCTTAGCCCACCCCTGGACAGAGCAGGAGCTGTCAGGGTCACCTGGGGGACTGTCTCTTCTCCTGCTAAGGGGTATAGGTGGGGGCCAGGATATCTGCCCTGCCGGCCTCCACGCAGCCCGTGGTCACCCTGGAGGAATCGGACTGAATTTGTCCTTTACTCTCCAGTTCTCCGTGCCAACCTGACCGGGGCCTGGTGCCCGACGGGGCGGCATGGTGTTGGGCGCTTGCCCTGGCTTCTCTCCTGGTTGTATGACCACCTGTGGGAGCAGGGGCTGCATAGAAACGCCCTCCCCTCCCCTCCCCGCCACCCCTCCCCTCCCCGCCACCCCTCCCCTCCACCCCTGCCGGGCCCTGACCGGGACAGATGCTTTTCTTCCAAATTTCTGAGATTCACATTGCAGCCACCGCGCGGGCCTCTGCTTGGAGGATCCGGAGCTGCTGCTCAGACTTGACCTATGGGGACTCCCATCCCGGCTGGTCTCAGCGCTGCTCTAGACCCCCACTGCCCACTGGTCCCTGGTTGGGACCAGCCTGGACCTGCTGGGGTCTCAGCCGATGGGCCAAGGGTGGCCAAGTTCCAGGGCCCCAAGTCTTGAGGTAGGGATGGATCCAGGGCAACTTTTTTGGTCCCCGGAAATCGCCTCCTCACAGCGGGCTCCAACCTTACCCCAGGACTCTGGCCCGGCCCACTCTTAAATGCCCAGTAATTGGCTGGCTCTGTTGGAGCCTTGTGGTAATTGGAGGGTAATGTACGCTGAAATAAATTAAATGGCCGTTAACTAGTTTCTACATTACGCAAAATGAGTTTAATTAAGTTTGTATCTGCCCCATGGATCGATGGGATCTTTCCGTCTGCCGTAAGCTCTGCGGCCCCGTCCTGCCCGGCTGGGGCAAAGGCGCAGGGCTCGGGAGATGGCGGGAAGGGGGGGCTCTGGAGAGAAGGAATGCACAGGGGACGGAGAGAGAAAGCGCGGGAGGGTGAGAAGAAAAGGAGGGGAGAGGGCAGGGAAACGAATGCGCTAAGGGGAAAGGGAGGCAAGAAGAGAAGCAACGGAAACAGGAAAAGGGATTCGTTAAGGGGAGCAGGGCGCCGGAGGGGCGAGAGAGCGGAAGAGAGGCGCCGGGTCCTAACTGTGCTGTCCTCCCTCCCCGCCCCGTCCCCGCCCGCAGACGCCGGCGACCCCTGCAAGGCGGACGAGGCCGAGGCCAACGGCTACAGCAGCGGCGGTGGCCGCAGCCCGAGCGGGGACGAGGCGCCCGACGACGAGGACGAGGACGAGGCGCCCGAGGCGGGGGCGGCGTGCGGCGCTGAGGCGCGGGGAGGCGGCAGCGGCCTCGGGGCCCGCGGGTCGGGCTGCCAGGGCGAGGCCGAGGCGCCCCCAGGCGCTGTCGATGAGGCCGCTGTCCCCGGCCCCCGTGGGAACTCGCCCGGAGCCCCGGGCCCGCCGGGAGCCTCGGCGGCGCCCGGGGACGCGGGGACGACCCCGCAGGGCGCGGCGACGGCGACGAAGCCCAAGCGGAAGCGCACAGGCTCCGACTCCAAGTCCGGGAAGCCGCGGCGCGCGCGCACCGCCTTCACCTACGAGCAGCTCGTGGCGCTGGAGAACAAGTTCAAGGCGACGCGCTACCTGTCGGTGTGCGAGCGCCTCAACCTGGCGCTGTCGCTGAGCCTCACCGAGACGCAGGTGAAGATCTGGTTCCAGAACCGCCGCACCAAGTGGAAGAAGCAGAATCCGGGCGCCGATACCAGCGCGCCGACAGGCGGCGGAGGGGGACCGGGGCCGGGTTCCGGGCCGGGTGCGGGGCTGCCCGGTGGCCTCAGCCCGCTCAGCCCGTCGCCGCCCATGGGTGCGCCGATCGCCATGCACGGCCCGGCCGGGTACCCGGCGCACGGCCCCGGCGGCCTGGTGTGCGCCGCGCAGCTGCCCTTCCTGTCGAGCCCGGCGGTGCTGTCGCCCTTCGTGCTGGGCTCGCAGACCTACGGCGCGCCCGCCTTCTACGCGCCGCACCTCTGAGCACGGCCTCGGATCAGGACGGGACGCCGGGCCGGGCAGCCCCACGAGGCCCTCGCGCCCCTGAGGCCGCGCCCAGGACCCGAGGGCGCCCGCCGGTCGGCCGTTTTGTAAGGCTGCGGTCGCTGACTCTGTATATAGCCGATTGCTACAGAAGAGTTTTAAATTTATAAACGACTGTCCGCGCGCGTTGGGGCCGAGCTCTGCCCTCTGGGAAGCACTTTGCCGAACTCTACTTAATCAATAAACCGCAGGAGGCCGCGCCCAAGTCCCTCAGGCTCCCGCGTCGCCCGCGCCCCGTCCTCCTCGCCGCCCTTCGGTGGGGACTTCGGCGCGACCGAGGCGCTCCGGGGTGCTCGACCCGGCGCGAGCCTTGGGCCCCAGTTTCCCCGCCGCCCGGCGTCCCGTGGCCAAGCTTGCCCCATCCTGCGTCGCCCGGGTTCCCCCACGCGCTTGGGAACAGGCGCGCGGCCTCGGTGCTGTGTGCGCTGAGGCTCCGGTCCAGGAGTCCCGTGTCCCCGCTCCTTCCCTTCCCCTCCCCCCTCCTCCGCTCGGGGCGCTTGGGGGTGAGGGAAGCCCAGCGGGACAGTGCCCGCGCGGTGGGGCCTGGGGGCAGCGCTCGCGCCGGGCGCCGACCCCGCCCCCGCCCCCGCCCCCGCCCCAATGCGCATCCGCGCGGCCTTCCCTGAGCACCAGGCCGGCCCGAGGAGGAGGGGCCTCCCGCCGCTTCCCAGTGGAGGAAAGCTGGGGCTGGCCGGGATGGAGTAACCTGCCCAACGGCGCCTGAGCCGGACCCCGAGCCCGGCCCGCGGGAGTCCGGCGCGGCCACCTCTCCTTCAATAGCCTGCAGTCCGGCTCTGGGCGCGGTCCCCACGCGGGCTCCTGGAGCCCTGGGGAGAGAGGGGAGGCGCGAGGCGGCGGCGCCTGGGCCTGGTGGCCGACTCGAGGCGAGAGCCGAGGCTCGGGGACGCGGGCGCTGCCGCGCGGTGAGGGGGTCCCCGCCGCAGCCCCGCCGGCACTCAAGGTGGGTGTCCACGGTCGCTGGACGCCAGCGCGGTGAAGCCGTGCGCCTGCCCCGCCCCCTGGCTGCTCCGCGGCCGAGCCTTGCGCCCGCAGAGGGGACATCCCTCTCCATGTGCGACCAGCGAGCTTTCAGACTCTTCCCTGCGCTGTTCAGCCCATCACCCACCACCGTGGGCAGGGCTGGGGCTGAGGCTAGGGCTGGGGAGAAGGACGACCCTGCGGCGGGTGAGTGACAGCACCGCCGTCCAGGCCCAAGTCCAGGAAGCCGCGGCGCGCACGCACCACCTTCACCTACGAGAGGGCGCCCCACGTTGTCCTCTCCATCACCTGTGGGCAAAGGGTGGGGGAGGAGCAGCCCCCGACCACGGCGCAGCGGGGAGGGGCGGAGGCAGCTGGGACCGCCCTGCCCACTGCTGCAGCCCCCGCCGCCTGGGCCTCTGGCCTCCCGCAGGCGGCTCCTCACCTGCCTCAGACCTGAGCCCCCCCCCCACCCCCCACCATGCACCACTCCGCCTCTGCCTTCCCCGTCAGCTTGGAGCGGGCGTTGCTGAAATTCTCGGAGTATTCTCGCAGCTGGTGGTTACAGCCGCCATCCGAATCCTCCACCCAACCTGCGGGCAGCCGGACTGTCCCCGAATCTAACCGGCCGGGGTGCAGAAGGGTGAGGACACCCCTGAGGCCTGGGCCTCCAGGGTGTAGACAGCTGACAGAGGAGCCCCAGAAGGCTCCAGAAGGTTCCAGAGGGCTCTCGGCCTCAAATCATCAGCATTACTGTGCACTTAGCCCAAACAGGATGCCAGGGGCTGCCAAGCAAGAAGCCACAGCCTCCACTTCCAGGAGCTGGGGGGAGAGGCCAGAGGAGGGCAAAACCATCAGGACCTTGCAGGAGCTGGACACCTGTCCCTCAGGGGTCCCCTGCCTCCCCTAAGGCCACCTTGCTGGGCCGGAACCTGCTGGAGCAGAGGGAGAGGTCAGGGAAGGGCAGTGCCCCCGACCCTCCACGAGGCCTGGTCCTGCAGCGTTGTCCACGGTGGGGCAGGAGAGGAGGAGGAGGGAGGGAGTTTCAGACTCCAGACTCGACAGCTCCAGTCTCCTTCCTCTCCCCATCCCGCATCCTGCCCTCACTCACCAAGGTCGCCCAGAAACAAAGCGGCCACACCGCTGGACCCTTAAACATCAGTCCCCCGTGGCTCAGGACACGGGGGCAGGGGGCCGTTGGAAGCCATGAGGCAGGGAATCAACGGCCCCTGCCCGCCCGGCTCCACCTCCGGGCTCGCAGACTCAGCCCTGAGCGGATACCACAGCGGTGATTGGCCCACGCGCTAGGCATACACTGGGCTGCTCTGAGCACCTGTGCAGGCCCTGCTGCGGGCGCAGGGATGGCACCCTGTCACTTCCCTGGGCCCCTCCAGTCTCTCTTTGGTGCGTGCCTACCATGTGCTGGGCCCTGTGTCAGCCCATCTGAGCCTCCCCACACTCGAGTGGCATCCGAGCTGCGGGTATCTGCACATGGTCACGTGGGAAGAAACAGGCCCTGGCCCCGGCCTGGGTGCCCTTGCCCCTCCTGGAGGTGCCGACAGGCCCAGCTCCCACCTCAGCACCCCCGCTCCCTCTCCTATCAGGTGCTTGGAACCCGCCGCAGACCTGGGGAACTTGGGGGTGCAGGCTCCTCTGGCTGCTTCCCCAGGGACCCTCCAGCTGGCCCTACCACCCTTGCTCCCAATAGGCTATGGGGGGCCCCTGCCTGCCCAGTTCTCAGCTTGGGGTTCCTGAGCTGGAAGCAGAGGGCAGTGGTGGCCCTGCTGGTACCTGATCCCTGTCCCCCCCATGGTCCCACTTTGTTGTCAGTGCCGTGAGGACTGGCACAGCCCCCAGGATCTTCATGTACTCTGGGAAGGCCCTCCTCCAGCCCCTAGGACCAGCCCTGGCCCCAGACAGCATCCACCCCCAATCCCAGAATGGTACTCAAGTAGTTTCCATCACGTGGAAGGAGCAAGCAAGACACAGCCCCTGCAGGTACGAGCCCGGACAAGCACAGGCACCCAGAGCCCTCCCTGGGGGGCTCCCCTCCCCACACTGCCCCCCAGTCTCCTGCCCAGGGACTGTTGAGCCCCACCCCCCTCCCCTCCTTGTGCCCAGCCCACAGCTGGCTGGCTGTGGTCCCTTGCTGTGTGTTAGGCTTTGGTTGCATGAAAGAGAAAAACTGAATGAACAGAAGTTGAAAGGAGATTGTTTATTTTCTCTTGTGTGAGGGAATGCTGGCCTTTGGCAGCCCTGGGCAGCTAGGACACCTTCCCAGGGTCCTTGGAGAGCCAGCTCTGTCCAGCTCTCCACTGCCTCATCCTAGCTGGGCTGGGCCCTCATCCTCATGGACCCATATAGAGGGTGAGGCTCCAGCCATCACATCCACGTTCTAGGCAGCAAACAGGAAGAGAGAAGAGGGGCACAACTGCCTCCTTTTAAGGTGATTTCCAGAAGCCCATGTAACAGCTGCTCACATCTCATTGGCCAGAACTTGGTCACATGACCACTCCTAGCCAAGGGAGTTTGGGAAATGTAGTTTTTCTAGCGGATGCGCTCTCATTCCTGGTAAAAAGGGGAGGGGTTGCGGGGGCTGCTGACAGACCTGCCACCCTTGCAGAGCACCCTAGCAGCTGCACCCGTTTCCCTGCCTGCCTGTCCCACTTAACTTTAACCAGCTTTGTTCCGTTTGGGCGTGTTGGAGACCCTCGGCCTTACCCAGTCACGGCCAAACCCTCAGGGGACACACCTGGACTGCGGCGTGCCCCTGGCCCACTGTGCTCACTTCCCCGCTCAGGATCCCCAGTGCCCACCGCCCCACCCCCACAGCAGGCTCATGCCACCTGCCCGTCCTGCCGCAGCCCTCCCCTCCCCCTTCAACGGTGGCCCCGCTGCCACCTCATTCCTGCCCCCCCCCCACGGTCCCACTTTGGTGTCAGTGCCATGATGACTGGCACAGCCCCAGGACCTCCACCCCTCCTTGCCCGGCTGTACTGGAGTCCAAACACACTCTAGTGTCTCCACCCGACCCGGGATTGCTTCTTCCGGCTGCCTGCAGTGTGGCCTCCTTTCAGAGCCCAAGTTACCAAAAGAGCTGTCTACGCTGCCTTCCCTCCCCCCGCCCATCACACCACCCTCTTGCCCGCCCACAGCCCATCCTGCGCCCTTGCCAGGTCTGCTGCTGCTCCTTCCTGCCGCGGACGCTGCCGATTCCTTCTCAAAGCTCGGGGGGACCCATTGAGCCCACCCCTGTCCTGCAGAGGCAAGGATGAGCCCCAAGGGCCAAACCCAGCTCTGCCCCATCTCAGATGTGCCCCCAGCCGCACCTCACTCGCCTCCCAGGACCCAATGAACTCCCGCTCCGTCCCCCCTCCACACAGCAGCTCTCCTGTGGCCCCCTCTCCAGGGCCCCCAGCCCTCCCCAGGCCAGTGGTGCTGGCCCATCACTCAGCCTCCTGTGCCCCTCCCCCCTTCCCACCCCTTGCTCCAGGTCAGCCAGCGTGACCTACCATGTCCCCCATCCCAGGGTGGCACCCAGGTCTCCATCCTGGGCCACTGAAGTGTCACTCAGCTGAGGGACCTTGCCCAGCCATGTGCGGTTTCCTGGAGGGTGTGATGTTTCCACAGGGAAAGGGCAAGGCTGGACAGACAACTCGGGGCACCTGGGGGCAGGCAGAGGAGTAGTAGCAGGGAGGGGGTGGGGAGGAATCAAACAGGTCATTCTCAGGGACGCAGGGACTGTCACTCAAGGGGAGGGTGCAGAGCTGAGGCACGCAGGTCCACGGGGTGGCGGGGGGAAGTCCCGTCCATTCCACGGCCACATCCCCTGTAGGCAGGCCACAATTCCGGGTGCCATGTCCCACCCCATACCAGACAGCCGTGTGGTGGCCCCCTTTGGAGAAGCCCCTGCTGGGCACTGACAGGTTCTCCCTCTTGCGAGGACACAGCTGATGGCAGCTGGGCGCCCATCCCCAGAATAAAGCCAACTTTTCCTGCTTTCTGGGCAGCTGGACGATGCCGTGTGACTAGGTTTGGCCAAGTTGGCATGAGCAGGGTGTATGTTGCTGGAGGGGTTCCCAGGGAGGCTCCTCACAGGAAATGGCTGAGCCCAAGGCACACACCCCTGCCCCCCTTCTGCAGACCCAGTGATGGCTGGAGCTCCAGCAGCCACCTTGGGCCAAGAGGTAGCCTTGGGGATGCAGGCCCTGTACGCTGACACTGGGAAGGGATGGGGGCCAGTGGCTCCGTGCGGCCTCCTCCCCAGCCTGGGCACCACCTTAGGACAGAAGCACATTTAAAGCCTGCGTTCACAAGCCACCGTCACTCAGGAGTTTTCCATTCTGTGCAGCCAGCTCTGACTGCCGCTGTAACAGCCCTGCCAGTCCTCCCTCCTGCCGTCCCTCTGCCGCTCCCTGGGCCGGCCCAGCCAGTCTGCCTTGGACCAGGGCACAGCACCTTCCCACCCCGCACCCCACGGCAGCCCCCGTGGTCCCAGGCTGGAGCCGGAGCCCTCAGCGCCACACGAGGACCCGCTCCCACCAGCCCTGCCCGCACTGGCCCACACCACCCGCGCTGACAGGGACTCCCCACTCACTGCTCCCGCCCTCCTGACGAGAACCTGCCTAGCCCAAACGCCAGCACCGACGCCCCCTTGCTACACGGCTTGAGAGGCCCTGGGACCCCACCCCCCCCCAGGCAGTCCCACTCTTGCTTGCCAGGTCCTCACTGGAGTGCCGCTCTCCCACATGCAGGTGGGCTCCTCGAGGCACTCGGGGTGTAGCCTTCCCCTGCTGGCTCCAAACCCACCTACTGCCCAGGCTGTCCCAGGCCCCCCTGCCCCGCCCTGACTCACGGGGTCCCAAGAAGCACGTGACAAGACAGGTGGGGGGGGCACTGGGGGCACCAAGGGAGGGGGTGCAGCTTCCTCTGCTTCCGCTGGGGCCTCTGAGGAAAGTGGGACCCACCCAGGACCCCCTCAGCACCAAGTCACTGCTTGGGGGCCCTGGGCTCAGAGTGGTGGAGCCTGCTCCCCGAGGTACCGTCCACTGGGCCCCACCGGCCAGGAGGGCCAGCCCAGCTCCCACTGCTGCTCCCCCAGCCAGAAACACATGGACCTGTGGGTCTGTCTTAATAAACACTCGTGGCGATTCTTTAAAAGATACGATGCAAAGAGCCCCAGTCACCGATCAGTCATGAATTAAATTTTATAGAAACACTAGCTATGTAACTTCACCTGAAGTTATACAACAGAGAACAGAAACACAAGAGGCTTTGACATAGGCATGTACTACCAAGGCACAGTAAGTACAACAGCATGATGATATATAAACAGGCAGACGAGTTGATGAGCTAGAACAAAGTTCAGAAATAGAACCACTGTACGCAGGGACTTCAATAAATGATAAAGGCAGTATTTTAAATTTGCAAAAACAAATGAATTCATTATTGGTGTTGGGACAGCTGGATGGGTATTTAAAATAAAAAACTGAATTTCCAGAGCCATATTTTATATCAGACTAAATGTTAAGTTGATCAGTGACTTAAACATGAAAATGCAACCTATAAAAGTACTAGAAGAAAAGATGGAAGAATTTTTTGGTACAATCTTTGAGTGGGGAAGGAATACAAAAGCAGAAGCCATGAAAAGTTGGTTAAATTCATCTGCATAAAAAATCTACATGGCGAAAACAACATAAGCAAAGTCAGAGATAAAATGAGGAAACATTCGTGACTCACCATGTACAGCTCGTTACTGAATAAAGAGCTCCCACGGCTTAATAAGAAACCAATAAGCTAACAGAAAAATGGGCAGAGGGTATGGAATACAATTCACACAAAAGGATAAACAATGAATGCTTTAACATTATGAAAAATGCTTGCTCTCACTCGTAAGAGAAACGTCAATTAAAACTATAACACGCTACTTTCTCATAGAGCAAAGACCAAAACATTCATGAAGTGAGAGCCAAGGCAGAGTCAGCAACCGGCTGGCAGAGCGCTGAAGGTGTGCCCAACACAGACACACGCACACACAGCTAGTCGGGAAACCACCAGACTCACTGGATCAAAGCATTTAAGGAAATCTCTGTCCAATCATTAGCTAATCACTAAGCTGCCTTGAAGATACGTCAACAGGTCCAGTCTGAGACACAGTAAAAAGAACGAAGAAAACTGAACAGGCCTCAGAGGCCAATGGATACCATCAACCAAGTGTGTATACATGATGGAGAGGAGAGGAGAGGAGAGAGGGAACAGGACAGAAAGAATCTCAGGAGAAACAGTGGCCAAGTTTGATGAGAAACAATCTCTACAACCAAGAAGCTCAACAAATTCCAAGCAGGACACACACAGAGAGACCTTAACTAGACACTTCGTGGTTAAAACGGAGCATAAAGACAAACAGAGCATCTTGAAAGTAGCAATTAAAAACCCAACTCGTGGTTCAAGCCTTCTTTCCAGACTAACAGCTAGCTTCTCTCCAGAAACCCTGCAGCCCACGAGGTTGTGGGATGACTTGCAAGAGGGCTTCCCTGGTGGCGCAGTGGTTGAGAGTCCGCCCGCTGATGCAGCGGACACGGGTTCGTGCCCCGGTCCGGGAGGATCCCACATGCCGCGGAGCGGCTGGGCCCGTGAGCCATGGCCGCTGAGCCTGCGCGTCCGGAGCCTGTGCTCCGCAACGGGAGAGACCACAGCGGTGAGAGGCCTGCGTACCGCCAAAAAAAAAAAAAAAAAAAAAAAAAAAGTGTTGCAAGAAAAAGACTGTTAAACCAAGAATTCTACATCCAGCAAAACTATTCCTCAAAACGAAGGAGAAATGAAGACATTCCCAGAGAGACAAAAATGAAAAGACTTCACTGCTAGCAGACCTGCCCTACAAGAGACACTGAAGGGAGTGCTTCAGGTTGAAGTGAAAGATACCAGATTCAAATCCTCAAAGAGAAATTAGGGCACTGGGAAAGGGAACTACAGAGCCAGATAAAAGAGAGTATAAATGTGCTTGTGTTTGTAAACCTTTTCTTTTCCTATCTGATTTAAAAGACAACTACATAAAGCAATAATTACAAAACTATGTTGATGGGCTTATAATCTATTAAGATGCAATTTGTATGACAAAAACAGCAGAAAAGAGCTGGAAGGAAACAGAGCTCTAATGGAGCAGTTTTTGTACATTACTGAAATTAAGTTGTTATTAATCCAAACTAGATTGTATTAAGTTGTTCATTGTAATCCTCAAAGCAACCACTGAAAAAAATTACTTAAAAAACAGTGGTAGAGACACAAGGGAATTGAAGTATTACAAGGGAATTAAACAGCCATTTAACACACAAGAAAAAAAGGTAACAGAGGAAGAAAGATTTAAAAAGATATGTAGAAAAACAGAAAAACGGCAGACATAAATCTTACCTTATCAGCAATTACATTAAAGGTAAGTAGATTAAACACTCCACTCAAGCAGCAGAGACTTGGTAGAACAGATATAAAAACATGATCAAATATATGCTGTCCATAAGACTTGAGATTCAGAGATATGATGCAAGTGAAAGGCTGGAAAAGGATATACCATGCAAACAACCAGAAGCTACGCTAACTCATACAAAAGACACCTTAAGGCAAAAACTGGTACTAGAGACAGAGAAGGCTGTGCTGTAAAGGGTCAACCCATCGGGAAGAAATAAGAAGTATAAACATATATGCACTTAACAGAGCCCTAAAATACACAAAGCAGAAACTGACAGAGAGGGAGAAACAGACAATTAAACAACAACAGCTGGAGATTTCAATACCCCACTTTCAATAAGGGATTTCACTGCTGGGGTAAAGATCAACAAGGAAAAGGAGACTTAAACAATACTATAAACCAGCTATAGACCTGACAGAACACCCACCAGCAGCAGAATACTCATCTTCTCAGCTGCACATAAAACACTCTCCAGGACAGATCAGAAGTCTCAAATGTCAAAGAACTGAAAGCACACAAAACGTGTTCCTTGGCTACACAGAATGACATGAGAAATCAAATAACAGAAGGAAGTTTGGGAAATTCACAAGGGTGTGGAAATTAAAGGACCAACTCCTAAATAAACAGTGGGCAAAGTAAGAAATCACAAGAGAAGTTAGTAAATACTTTTGAGATAAAGATGGACACACAACACACCAAAACGTACGGGATGAAGCTAAAGCAGTACTTAGATGGAAATCCATACCTGTAAACACCTACGTTACAAAGAAGACAGGGCTCAAGTCAATAAGCTAAACTTCCACTTAAGAAACTAGAAAAAGAATGAAAACTACTAAACACAAAGCAACTCAATGGAAATAATAAACATTAGAGTGGAAATTAAGTAAAAAATGAAAAATAATAGAGAAAAACAACTTTGAATAGATCAGTAAAACTGATAACCCTCTAGCTAGACTAACCAAGAAAATTAATGAGAGAAGACTCAGATTTCTAAAATCAGGAATGATAGAAGAGACATTACTATCAACCTTACAGAAATAACAATGACTATAAAGTAATGCTATGAACAACTGTTATGTCAACAAACGATAACAAATAACCTAGATGAAATGGACAAATTCCTAGAAATATACAGACTACTGAAACTGACCACGTGGGATTTATCCCATGAATGCAAGTGCGGTTCAACATATGAAAAACAATGTAACACACCATACGAAAAGAATAAAGGACCAAAACCACACGATCATTTCAATAGATGTAGAAAGTGCATTTGACAAAAACTCAACTCCCTTCACGACAAAAACACTCAACAAACTAAGAACATAAGGAAACTTCCTCAACCTGATACAAGGCCATCTACAAAAAAACCAGCTACCATTACATTCGATGGTAAAAGACTGAAAGCTTTTCCTCTCAGATCAGGGACAAGACGAGGATGTCTGCGCTCTCCAGCTCTATCTGGCACTGTGCTGAGGCTCTAGCCAGAGCCCCAGGCAAGACAGAGAAATAAAAGAAATCCAAATTGCAAAGAAAGAAATACAACTTTCTCTTGCAGATGACGTGAGAGTGTGTACAGAAAATCCTAAGACACCTACACACACATACAACTATTAAACTAATAAGTGAGTTCAGCAAGGTTCAGGATGTAAGACCAACATAAGAAAAGTAGTTGTATTTCTAGGCATTAGCAATGAACAATCCAAAAATGACATTCAGAGAACAGCTGCATTTACAACGACATCAAACAGGATAAAACATTTAAGAATAAATTTAACAAAATAAATGCAAAACTTGTACACTGAAAACTGCAAAACATGGAGAAAATATAAAGAAAACCTAAACAAATGAAAAGATATTCTAAGTTCACTAATTAGAAAATTTAAGATTAAAATGACATTACACGTGGCCCTTGAACGTCTCAGGGTTTAGGCGAGCCTACCGAGCCTACCCTCCATGCAGTCAGAAATCCACGTGTACCGCACCCTCAGCCCCTGCGCCTGTGGTTCTCCTCCAAGGAGTCAACCAGCCATGGCTCATGTGGCCCTGCAGTGTTTACTGCTGAAAAAGTCCTTGTGTAAGTGGACCTGTGTACGTACTTCAAACCCGTGGTTTTCAAAGGTCAGCTAGACTTTCCAAAGTGATCTCTAGGGTCGACACAATCCCTAAAATCTCAGATGCCCTTTTTGTTTGGTGGCACAAATTCATTCATTCATTCGATCATTCATTTATTTGTGAGATTCCATTACTCTTTATTTTTAGCAAGAGCGACAGACACATGAGGTGGCTCAAAAATTTGTTTGGAAACGCAAAAGACCCAGAATGGCCAAAACAATGTTTAAAAAGAACAAAGTTGGAGGATTTCGAAACTTACCACAAAGCTACATTAATCAAGACATTGTAGCAGTAGCATAGGATTTATAGGTCAAGGGAAGAGAAGTGAGAGTCCAGAAGTAAATTCACACATTTATTGTCAATTGATGATCAAGAAAAGTGCACACAATTCAATGGAAGAAAGAATAACCTTTTCGACAAATGATGCTGAGACAACTGAAGAGCCACATGAATGAAGCACAGACAAAAATTAAGTCAAAATGGGGCTCCCTGGTGGCGCACTGGTTAAGAATCCGCCTGCCAGTGCAGGGGACACAGGTTCGAGCCCTGGTCCGGGAAGATCCCACGTGCCACGGAGCAACTAAGCCCGTGTGCCACAGCTACTGAGCCTGCGCTCTAGAGCCCACGAGCCACAACTACCGAGCCTACGCTCTAGAGCCTGAGAGTCACAACTACTGAAGCCCGAGTGCCTAGAGCCTGTGCTCCACAACAAGAGAAGCCACCACAATGAGAAGCCCGTGCACTGCAATGAAGAATAGCTCCCGCTCGCCCCAACTAGAGAAAGCCCATGTGCAGCAACAAAGAACGCAGCCAAAAATAAATAAATAAAAGGTAAATAAATAAAATTTAAAAAAAAATTAACTCAAAATGGACCAAAGACCTAAAATGAACAGCTACATCTTAAAACTCTTAGAAGAAAACATAAGAGTATATATTCGTGACCTTAGAGTAAGCAAGAGCTGCTTGGATATCACACCAAAATCACAAGTTACAAAAGGAAAAATAGATATATTGGGTATCATCAAAATTCATAATTTTTGTGTTTCAAGGAATACCATCAAGAAAGTGAAAACACAGAATGGGAGAAAATATTTGCAAATCATATAAGGATCTAGTATCCAGAATATATAAATTACTTTTACAACTGAAAACAACAATTCAATTTAAAATGGGCAAAGGACCTAGATGTTTCACCAAAGAAAATACACAAATGGCCAATAAGTACATGAAAAGATGTTCAATATCCTTAGTCAAATCAAACCACAATGATACGCCACTCCACACCAAGATGGCTAAAATTAAGAAAACTGATAAAAGCAAATGTTGGCAAGAACATGGAGAAACGAGAACCCTAATACACTGCTGGTGGGGACAGAAAACGGTGCAGCGGCTTTGGAAAATGTTTTGGCAATTCAATCAATAAGTTAAACACAGAGTGACCACGTGACCCAGCCATTCCACTTCTAGGTATAAACCCAAAAGGAATGAAAATATATGCCCACACAAAAACTTGTACACAAATGGTCATAGCAACACCATGCATAATAACCCCGAAGTGCAGACAACCCGAGTGTCCACAATGAACGGATCAACAAAGTGCAGTATGTTCATACAGTGGTGAGTTAACCGGTCATAAAAAGCAATGATGCACGGACAGAGGCCCCAGCAGGGAAGAACCCAGAAAACTCTGTGCTAAGTGAAGGCAGCCAGACACAAAGGGCCACAGGCTGCTATGACTCCATTCACAGGAAACGTCCAGCAAAGGCAAATCCAGAAACAGGAGACCAGAGAGGGCCGGGGCTGGGGGAGCAGGGTTTCTTTTAGGGTGATGAAAAGTTCTGGAAGTAGACAGTGGTGGAGACTATACAACACTGTGAGTGTATTTAACGTCACCGAACTGTACGCTTTAAAGGCATGAACGTTACAGTACGTGAGTTACGTCTCAATAAAGTTGATTTTAGAAGAACCAAGAGTGAGGTAGTTCCCTGCATTCTGACGTGGAACCACCGCCAGCAGGCCTATGAGCTGGAAACGCCGAGAGCAAACAGCTGGCTCCCCTTCGTGTCAACGTGAAATGTGGGTTTTCCTCCGAGGCGGAGAAGGCTGGGGGGCAGGGCTGGAGGCTGCGCACTCGTCCTGGACGTTGAGCGACCCTGAATCACACCACAAAGGGCACAGGCTGTACAAGACACCCACCTGTGGACACGGTTACCCGAGTTCACCCCGGGCTACTAGGCAGTCAGACCCATAAGCGATGGCCGTGGTCCCCCGCAGCAGGGGAGAGTCCACACCTCTGGGGCGCTTGAAGCAGAAAGTGCACCATTTCTTCACGTTAAATACACACTATAATTGTGGCTGTTGTTATAGCCCAGACCCGGGTCTGCCTTCCCATCCTAGCTCATCAGCAGAAGAAGAGGAGCTGACGATCAGAGTGGACCCGGCCTGGCGCTCTAATTCAGCGCGTAGTTAAACTGGTTTGCAAACTTCTCATGCTTCTTCCGGTCCATCTGGTTCATGGCTGTGACCACCCTCTGCACAGCGGCCCTGCAGGGAAAGCACAGCGAGACGTGATCAGGGAGGCACCGGTCAGGGCTCCGGGCTGCTCACTGCAGCCTGGCTGGGTTCAGGCATGGGTCCTGGGCCGACTGCCCGTCCGCTCCCTACGGACGGGCGACACAGCTCGGAAATAGCTAGAGCTTCCCCGTCCAGAGCCGGACACCACAGTGAGTGGCTCTGCCCCCGAACATGGCCTTGGCCGCGTCCTGGCACCTCTCCCGTCGCTCCCTGAGCCCTGAAGCCTGCTCCTAGGATCCCCAATTCTGCCAGCACCAGGGTGCACCCCAGAACGAGGGCGCAGCCTGCCCAGCAACCGGGCAGGAAGCAGCGTGTGGGCAGAGGCGGTCAAGACACGCTGGATCCACTCAGCCCAGCTTGCTTTCGCCCCACTGTGCACAGAGCTCGACATCCGGCGAGGAACACACGTCTCACGGCCAGCCTGGCTGCCGTGACGAGGTAGCGCCTCTGCCTGGGAGGAAGCCGCTGGGGCCTGGCAGCGAGGAGGCCCAGACACGGGCACCACTCCAGGGATCAGGCACGACCTCCCTCACAGATCAGAGAGGCTCCGGCCACAGCTCCCAGCCCCTCGGAGGACGCCCCCGGGCCCCGCTCCTCCGGGCGCCAGCACCCACGGCACCATCACCCCTGGCTGAGCCACGGGGAGCCAGCCTCGTGCCCGGAACCCGGGGGCCGAGCCCTCCCCTGGATGCAGACGCAAAGGCAGGCTGGCGGTGAGGAGCCGTGGGCATTCCGCGGGGTGCTCAGGAAGCTGCCCTCCTGCTCACCCGACTTGGGCAGGGCCCTGGCGCCGCCTCCTCTGCCCAGGGTGGACGGCGCCCATGGGGCCTGGGCGCAGACACCCTCGTGCCTTCTAGGGCACCTAGCAGCGCCGCAAGGAGCGCCTCTGGCCGCCAGAGCGGCGGGGTGGGGGCGCGGGCTGGTGGCCTTCTCCACTCTCGCCACCAGCGACACCGGGCCTGGGGCGGAGGGCGGGACCCCGTGAGGAGCTCTTACTTGGCGAAGACCTTCTTGGCGATGCGTGCACGCGCCGTGTCCGCCTGCCGCTTGAGGTCGGTGAGGCCGGACCGCCGCCGCCTGCCCTTCCCACCGGGCCTGGATGAGCCAAGATGCACCCCAGTGGCTGCCTCCACGTCCCTCATGAGCTCAGGGTCCTGCCAGGCTGCAAACACACCCGACACTGCAGAAAACTCCCGGCACCGACCTCACCTGAGCCCCAAGCCCTCCCTGACACGGGGGCAGGGAGGGCCACCGGCTGCCCAAGGAGTGGGCGCAAGTCCCCGTAGGCCAAGGTGGGCGCCTCCACTGACCCCTTAGGCAGGAAGGCAACCGAGGCCGGTGGCCAGGGGCAGTGCCACGCGCAGGCTGCTTCCGCCTCCAGGCTGACGGTGCCCCGCCAGAACCCAGGCGTGGCCTCCGGACCCGTGTGCTGGCCAGAGGGTGTGCACAGCAGGGTGGCCACGGCCCCTTTACTGGTCCAAAGAGAACTTGGCCCCAGGCCCCAGCGATGAGGGTGCCGGTTCAGGCAGGCGGCCCTGCTCCTCCCGCCACGGCCCAGGCCGTTTGGGTCAGAAGATGGTGCTCCGCGGGGAAACAACTGTCACCCAGCCCCAAGGCCTGGTCTCACCAGACCCGGCTGCAACAGAGACAGGTGAGTGTGCCTGTTCGCCAAGACGGGAAACGTTAACTGTCTAAATGGGGGGTTCCCAACGCAGCAGGCCCAGGCATCGGAGTCAGAGGCCAGCGTCCCAACTCCACCCACCACTGCCCTGGCAGCGACTTCCGCCTCAGTCTCCGTCCGCTGGGTTGGGGGCAGGGCTGGGTCGCGTGGAGGTCCCTGAGATGCAGGCTCCGTGTAGCCTGCTGGCTCGGGAAGGCCGCCCTGGTCATGAGTGTGACAGCACAGCTCCCCAGCGTGCCCAGACCTACGGACCCAGGCCCTGGCTGGCAGAAGGGGGCTGGACACCCCAAACCCCGATGGCGCCCACCACGCAAACAAGAGCCCCATGGGGGCTGCGGCAGAGGGGCCGGGTGGCAGGCAGGGCACGTCCAGTGGGGGGAGAAGCCACGCGCCCAGACAGATAGCGAGGCCTCCCCGAGTTGATTTTTGAAGTGAAGGAATACGGGGCGGCCCAATCCAGATACAGGAACGATTAATCCAAGATTAAGGAAAACTGTCCAAACAGTTTATCTCCCAGAACGAGAAGGCGTCACAGTTTAGGAACCCAGTGAATGGAGCAATTGTTTAAACACAACGGAAAAACGCCGGCACCCAGTAGAGACGGAATGAGCATCTCAGTAAAATGAAGGAGCAATTTAAAAGCCTTTGAAAAAAATCAATAAGAGCCAGGCCGCGGCCGTCCTGCGCGCTGATGGGCCCTGGAGCTCCGCGCGCATTGTCACTGAGGTTAGCGCCGGGAAAAGAAAACTGCCCGGCGTGTGAGGGAGGCGGGGATCGATACTGTAGTTAGTAAAGAGATGCTATTTCACATCTGACTGGCCAGCGCTGGCCCGCGGCCCCGGCCTGATACCTGTTGTTAACAAGTCACCGAGGGCTGCAGAACCCGATACTCTTCAGGGCTGACACAAAAATAGGCACTTAATTTGCTCCCGAGTGGGCCACCAGGGAAGGCCTCGCCTGCGGATTAATGGGTCAGGGCCCCTCCGCGCCGCCCTCCAGGGCTCCAGGCGCCAACCCTGGGTGTGAGGCCGAAATCTAACATTTGTCTCTCGTGACAAAGGGAAAAACCCTGCGAAAGAGGACACACGGCCCAGCTGAGACCCACACTAGCACCACCCCTACAGACACAGCCGCCTTCTGCCTCGGGGCTCTGCGCTGTGGGCCTGGCCTTTCTTTTAAGGAAAGGGGCCCAAGGCGGGACGGCCTCCAGACCCCAGCCCAGATCTGACAAACCACGGGATGTCGACACGGGTCAGGGCCGCACCGTTGGGCCCACCACCCCCACCCCAAGTGTGCTCGGGTGCTGCCCTGCCCAGGACGCCGCTTCTGCGGGTCACCATCCTGCCCGGCTGTTCAGGGGCCTCTGGGGGCCAGGCAGCCGCCACCCCGCGGCTCGTGCCAGAACACAGCACCGGCTCACGTGCCAGGATGAGATGAGCTCCCTGAACGGCGGAGAACAGCGTCTCGGTGGCTTTGGCACGCAACAGGCCTACAGGCCGGAAAATGGGGGCCCTGAGTAGGACCCCAAGAGAGCGCTCCAGGCTCAGAGGCTCAGCAAGGATGCCTGGGACCACCGGGCAGGACCCTCACCTTCTGCCCACACACGCGCACACACAGTCCATGTGCACGCAAATCACACACCGCACACACCGCAGCCCTCCTGCCCGGTCCCTCGTGCATGGCTCTGCAAGACAGCAGGTGACGGAGGGGGGCAGCTGGCGTCCTGGAGGCAGCTCGGGACTCAGCCAATTAACTTTTCATGCCTTGGTTTTTCCATTTGCTTAAAAACAGGCTTAAGAACCCAGAACCCAAACCAACGATGAGAAGGTGGTTTCCGGCCGTGGGCGTGTCCATGGCGCCCGTCAGGAGCCGCGTGAAACGCGGCCAGGCTGGTGCTCAGTGCTCTGCTGGCCCCGAGGACAGCGTGTCCCGGCCACGCTTGCGAGTTATGACTGAGTGGGAGGCGGCAGGCGACCACACGTGGCAACCACGGGCCACCCTGTCGGCTGCCGGGGTCCAGGGCGCCCCCCCACGCCGTGGCTGCCGCTACCCCGTCCCCCGGACCTACCTGGGCGCCCCCCCTGCCTCTGCAGCTGCTGCTTCTGCTTCTGCTTCTGCTCGCGGGCCCTGTCCTCTGGATGGAGGGGCCGTCCCGTGTCATCTCTCGGGATGATCTTCCCGTGGAAAGGGCACTGAGGCAGAGAACGGAGCAATTCTGAGGCGGGAGCGGGCCACTGGCCATCCCTACCTTCACGGCTCCCGGGGCCGGCCGGTCCACACCACCCTCTGCTCACACACCCCTCAAAGGAGGGGCCCTCGGGCGCAGCCGCGACACAGCCAGGCAGCGGATGGAGATCTGGTGTCAGTCTGGCCAAAGTCCTGCCTGGCGCACAGTGCCGCCTCCGTGGACCCCCGGCCCAGCACAGAGCGCGCTCAGGAGACACACGTGGGCAGGGACGCAGGAGCCAGGGCAGAGCAACCCAGCCCTGTGCCCGCGTGTCAGACCACCCACCCAGGGGAAGGTCCTGGCACCAGCAGCCTGGAGCCGAGCGCCCCCTCCGGCCCCATCCTGGCCTGGCCGAGGTGGCCACCCCACTGCCCAGCCGTCCACCCTCCTCACCTTCAGGCGGTCTTGGCGCTCGCAGAGCCGGCCGTCGGGCCGGGGGGCACGGCACCGGTGCTGCACGGGCTCGAATCGCCCCGCAAAGGTGATTTGGCGGCTCCGGAGAGACTCAGAGACAGCGGCACTCTCTACTTCCGCGTCCACCTCGCGGGGCTTCCAGAAGCGGTGCTCCGAGTCGGACCTGCACACGGACCAGACGCTCAGCGCCGTCACGGGGTGGCCACCACAGCACCCGCAGCAAGGCCAGCCTGGGCGGCTGAGCAGGGGGCACCCCTGGGCTTGTGAGCCCATTCGGGACGAGTAGAGACACTGAGTATGGTGGGGGCACCGCCAGACACCCCACCCCGGTGGCCCGCCTCCCTAGCCTGGCCTGGACCCGGGGCAGGGGCTCCCTGACGGAGGTTAACAGAGGACAGATCAGCCCACCCCCACCCCCACGCCCACGCCCACGCCCACTCCGGAGAGAAAGCGTCCAGTGCAGCAACGGGGGCGGCTTCCCAGAAACTCTCTGCGGAGTCCCAGGCCGGGCCCGCGGAGATCCGAGTCAGAGGACCAGAGGGCGGTCATGACGAGGGCCTGGGCAGAGAGCCTGGAGCAGTCCTAGGCAGACAAGCCTCATGCCGTCTGCCATGATGCCCAACCATCAGGGCAGACAACAGGGAACGTCCCCCCAGGGAGGAACAAGGAGGTTCAAAGGAGGTCCACAGGCCTCTGGGCAGGGCTGTACAACCCCGGGTAGGCACCATGCCTACGAGAGCCTGAGAGCTGCGCTCGGCGGGACACGTGAGGGCCTGCGCCCAGGCCGGGGGCAGAATGGGTGCCCACAGGACCCACGGGACGCCCGCACTCACTTGAGGATCTTCCCAGCCATCGGCTCCTCTCGGCCCCAGTAGCACAAGTCCACCCCGAAGGGCACGACAGGTGCCTGGGCCCGCTCTGCCGCCAGCTTCTTGGCCTCCTCTGGACCCAGCGGCACCCTGGAGACAGCAGAGGAGTCGTCAGTGCTGTGCTGCCGGGAGCCGGCCTCGGCCACCTGCCTCTCCGCATCCCCCGGAGCTCCCGGTCACACACCTGGGCTGCGACCTTTGCCACCTCGGGCCTGGAACCCAGGGCAGCCACTGAAGCCCTACGAAAAGGCTGGCCACCCCAAGACCACACTGGGAGCTGGCCTCAGATCTGCGGTCCTCACGGTGGGCCCAGGGGTGTCCTGACGCCTGACCCCTTGAACCCCAGAGCCCTGGCCCACCCCCATGGCCTGGCCTACACACCAGCGCTGAGGACCCCCGGCCCCTGCAGCCCCCGCCCCAGTATAGATATTGGCAGGTGCTTGCCCGGCCGGGGGTGCACATGTGGGGCTGCCTGAGCAGGGGTGGGTGTCGGCATCACCTGGGGCTCGGGGGTGAGGCCGGGGGCAAGTGGCGCTGGAGCCAGTGCAGCTGGGCAGCCGCAGAGGTGGGGTCGCAGGCCTCCTCACTGCTCCGCGTCCTCTTCCTCGCCTGCGAGGCCGGCGTGGCCGGGTCTTTCTCCAGCCCTGCGACAGAGACGTATCTGCTCTTGGCCACCATCCCCATGACCCCGGACAGACCCCTGGAGAGCGCCGTGTCCCCATCCCACGGTGACAGCACAGCACGTGTGAGGGCGCCGAACCCTCCATCAGCACAGCACCTGCCCCGCCAGCCAGATGAGGCCCCAATGCCAACATCTCAGCAGCAAGGCCACCGGGCCACCTCTGCAGGCCAGGGTCCGTGCCCAGGTCCCCAGGGCAGGGGGAGGGCAGCTTCTCTGACACTACTGGGCCCCACTGGCCCAACTGTGCCGATTCCCGGGCTGTCCCTGACCCCTGCCAGCCCCTCCCAGTTGGGCACCTGGGCCAGGGGCTGCCCAGGAGGCACGGGGCAGGGTGTGGGTTAGGACCTCAGAGGCACTCCATCCCGAGAGCGAGGGCAGCGCCTCCCTCCCCAAACTCTCCTCCAGACAGGGAACCACTGCCAAGAAAGAGGTGAACAAGAAACAAAATATCTGGAAGGTGAGAAAGAAAGAGGAGCTGGAGACCCACCAGGGCCCCACAAAGAGGGAGCCAGGAAGACGAAGACAGCAGGCAAGCAGAGGAGAGGACGACTCCAGGCCGGGCTGAAGGACAGGAAGGCGGCTGCACACCCATGGGCAGCTCTCTCTGGTCAGAGACGTGAAGGGCATTCACACAGGCATCAACTTCCTCATGACTGGACCCCAGAAAGAGGAAAGATAACTGGAGTGGATGAAATAAAAAGCCCAATCTTCCTGGAATCAGAGCAAGAGCAAGACCGAGGGGCTCACTGAGTGTCAGGAAGGAGACGAAAGGAAGAACGTGCAAGTCACTTACAAGGATGTTTAGGAATGCGAGAGATAAACACAATGGTCTGAGAAGCTTTCCTTCGGAAACCATAAGCATCCCACAGGCACCAGTCTCTTTCAAACAACAGTGAGTGTAAGGTCTGGGGAAAAAATCAAACTCGGAATTTTATACCCAGCTACACTAGGTTTCAACATGCAGGTGAAGGACACAGCCTCACCTGGAGGTTCAGGAGGGTCTGCGGGACATGGGGAGAAAAGGCCAAGAAATGACTTCGTAAGATTCACTCCCGCCTCCCCCGAAACCTGAGTACCCACAACCATCAGAAGTAAGTTGGTACCTGGACGACCCAATGTGCCGGGCTGGGGGGCCTGAGCGAGCGGGAGCCAGCATGTCCCCCATCCTGTGCAGGACGTGGGGACAGGGACGTGCTGGGAGGTGCATGGCGAGGGGAAGTGTGAGTGCAACTCTCCCGAGCGGGCGTCACCATCAGAAGCGAAAATACTCGTATCGTTTTATTTATACTGGATGAACGCTTTCAAAACCCGCAGAAAAAAGGTTTACCCAGCAAATAAAAGGTAGGGAAAAGAAAAAACCAAAACAGTAGCAACAACAGCAAACTGAAGAGGAAGGCTGGCAAACAGATGCGCAGCACACTGGCAGCCCCAGCTGAGAACACGGCAGTAACTCAACGGACTCAAGTCAACGAAAAGACACAATGACGACGTGAAAAACAAGCAGCAATTTCCCACTTTGACGAGAAGCCCTTAAAACAAAAGGTTAACAGAGACTAAGAATAAAAGAAAAGAAAAAAAAAGAAAACAAAAGGATGAAAAGACGCTCGCTGTGCCAATGGGAACGAGAGGGAAGCTGAGCCGATGTCACCACAAAGAAACTGGGTTCTACGTCAAAAAGCTGCATAAGAGGAGTGTGTGAAGGCGTAACAGACGCGAACGGCTCTGCCTCAGGAGCGCCCTGGCAGTTCCGGCCCGACCCTGGCCAGTGTGGGTGGACGAAGGGTCAGTGAGGCCGTGCCTTCTATGACAGACACCCTGGGACCTCACGTCTGAGAAGTCCTTCCCAGGACACATGGAAAACTGACAAGACAGCCAGGCAGGCAGCTCCAGGGGCCAAAGGGCCGCCACGGGAGCAGAGCAACACCAACACCGACACAAAGCGCTGCCCGCGACGCCACGAGCCTGGCCTTCCTGATGGCGTGTCTCCATCCCTCCATCCACGTGCACGGGCTCGAGAACATCCCCCGCTTAGAGTGAGAAACCAGAAAGGAAACGACACAGCACTGAGCGCTGGGCCCCAGGGGAAGTACTTCCTGGGGGAGGAAGGGGAAGGGGGAGGGGGTGGGAGGGGAGAAAGGCGAAAAGGACAGGCTGGGAAGGCTGGCTCAGGCCACCATCAGCTCCGGGCTCCCTGCAGCAGGGCGGGTGGACCTCACGGCCAGGTCCTCCCGGTGTCTGCACGTGGCCTCCCCGCGTGCACGGCCGGAATGCTGTCCAGTGCTTTTGTAGATGATAGCAGGTGAGTAGCTGCGACAGAGGCCTCATACTGCCCACAAATCCGAAACCGTTTACCCCAGGCCCTTCACGAAAAACTGCCTTCCCTGGCTGCTCCAGACGCCCTCCGAGTTTGCGCACGGCTCTGAGTACGGGGTCCACCCCTGCTTCTCAGGTGCCTGTGGCTGACAGTGGAGGACGTGGGGCAGAGCCACTTGGTGTGGCAGGGTCCACCTCGGTCACCCGGCAGCACCCTGAGCCCTGAGGCCTGGGTGCTCTCGGAAGGCCGGCGGGGACCCGGCCCCGTCACCAACACAGCCCGGGTCCAGTCACAAAGCCTTCCAGATGCCCCCACTCGGGCACCGACAATGCAGTGTTACCAGCTGGTGCAGACCCCGACACGGGCATGCGCACACACGGGGAGGCGGGACTGGTAAGTGGCCGCTGTGGCACTCATGTAGGTGGCTACAATCGCAACCCAAAGATCGATACGAGAACTCCTAAGAGTTACAGGAATGAAATATATTTTTCATTGATGTGTTGTTTTAAACCATTAAAAAGATGGGTGAGCGTGCTGAAGCAGGGTAAACACTCACAGCACTAAAACAACACTACCGTTCCCACACTGCTGGAGAAAATCAATCTCCCTGACACACTTTCAAGGTAAAAGTCCTAAAAGCAGACGTGTCCCCCGGCCCCGGGTGCTGTGCTTTCGGGGAGAACACTGAGTCCGGGGAGACCAGAGGCCACAGGTCACGGCGAACCCCGCCAGCCCCACCCACCTGCACAGGGGCGTCTGCCTCAAACACAGACTCAGCTCAAATCTGCTCCCTCGGCGGCTCTGAGGAAGAGGCATGAGAATGCCCAAACCCCTGGGCTGGTTTAAACTGACCCAGGGGCCCCTCCGTGCCTGCAGCGCTAGAGCAGATGGGGCGGGCGGGATCGATGGCAGGAAATGGAGGGGCGGGGCTCCGCGTGGAGGGCGGCTGCGCGCCTGACACTATTGATTTTACCTGGTTCAGCTGGCCTTGTAATTAAAATGTAAATTTGAGAAAGAGATTACGTCCTGACAGAAATGGGAGGATTAACGGCAAGATAAAAGCCCCTCAGTGAAAATTCAGAGAAAGAAATGAGAAAGAAAACGGGCACCCGTCTCCTCAGCTGTGGATTTAGACGGAATCTACTGCAGTCACCTGAGTTTAATTGAAAAACCAGTGACGGACTATCAACTACAGTTATGAACTGGCACACCCAGCACTTCCTGCAGTGGCCTCGTGGCCCCGAGCTCTGTGCTCCAGACCAGGCACCAGACCCCTCCTGGGAACGGGGGGACAGCACCCAGCCCCCCCACTGCCGCAGGACAGACCCGGAGCTCAGCAGGTCCCGTCGTGCGAGGGCTCCCAGGCTGCCCGGCCCACGAACAATCGGGATGGCTCAGCTCTGCTCTGTCACACCTGGGGCCCCGCTGGGAAGACAAGCGGCAGGTCGGCGACACCTGGAGGTGGTCATCCACAGTGGTGCCTGGCGACCTGGGAGCCCCCTGGCGGGGCTGGAGCTCCCTTGAGGCGGGGCAGCCAGGGGAGACCTAGGAGGGCAGTCATGGCACCCCAGGGCCTCCAGCACCCCTGGCAGCCTCACGGGTGTGGGACGAGGCCTCGTGGGGGGCGGGCCAGGCACCTGGAGGACGAGGCAGAACAGAGGGCACGGGGAGTGGCCCAGTGGTCAGAGGAACCCCACTGCTGGGATGGCGCGGTTGGGGCAGCCGGGACGGAGGGCGGGGCGGTGGCCGGGAGGGCAGGAGGCAGGTGGAGGCTGCACCCTCGGGCACCCAGGGAGGGTCACGTGGCGCAGACGGCAGGACCCAAACACTGGAGGGCTGTGAAGCTGGTGTGGTAACTTGGTGTGACACGCCTAACGGGTCATGCCCTCACACTCCAACTGCCTGAGCATCTAAACTAACAAATTCACATCTCATCTCACACGCTCTGATTCAAATCAACTTGTCCACGTCGCCACAAACCCACATGTGATCTTGGTTTTATTAGCCTTCTCTGGACAAAAGATGCCTCCTGTGCAGAAGAGGCTTTTGGAGACTTTTTGGAAAAGAAAAGAATGCTACACGGGAAAGACAGGTCGCGCGGGTAGCACGCCTTCTCGAGGTGTGTCATTGCTCCTGGGCCAGACGTCAGGCTGCGACTCCATCAACGGGAAGGAGGGCACCGCCTGACCTGTGACGCCCCTGAGAAACGGAGCCTGGGCAGCAGGGGAGCCCAGAGAATGTGGGGTGGTTGCCCCCCACCCACCGAGGCAGTGGCGTCCCCCCCGACTCCCTCCCAGCCCAAAGGGCCCTACCGCCACGGCAACCACACCGCGTGCCCCCAACACCCTCCCCCAAGCCCAGGAGGAGCTCTCTGCTCTGAGGGTGCCCTTCCAACCCTGGACTCGCTCCCGACGGCTGAGACTTCTATGATCCCAAGCAGGGCTGCCCCTCACTGTGGTGAGGCCTGAAGCTGCAGGGCGGGGGGGTGGTCAGCATGGGCCTCCGTGTGTGGACAGCCTGGCCGCGCCCACAGGAACTGGCAGCAGGGCCTGCCCACCAAGTGGACTGCGGGAACCCGGGGCGGACCTCGGGGAGGGGCCCAGGCCAGTGAGCACCCCAATCAGGAAACGAGAATCACATGGTTTTCCATGAAGGCAGCTCTGCAGGGTCGACGGGCAGGGACGCAGTGAACCTCAGGACCAGGTGGCACAGACTCGGAGTGCCTACCACGGCCAGCTCCCTGCTTGGCGGGCCCCAGGCCGGACGTGAGGTCTGCCCTGAAGGGCAGCGTCCGGGGCGGGACCTCCTCCCGTTCCCAACCTGGCCACTCACCACACTCAGACTGCAGGTGCTCAGGGACGCAGGCCTCATAGCCCTCCTTCTCCGGGACCTCCACGAAGTCCTCGTCGTCCTCATCCTCGTCCCGCGGGGCTGCCGCCTGTGGACACACCCCCAGACCTGTGAGTGGACAACACAGGCAGAGACCCGGACAGCCCCAGTCCCGCTTCTGTGGACTTTCTCCAGGTTGGGGTTTACTGTCGACCGTGACGGCCGCATTGGAGGTCCGCTCCCGTCCCTAAACCACACGAGCTGCACGCGCTCCCCTCCACCGGCCGGCCCTGAGATGCGCGGATGGGCACTGCTTCAGCCCACAGAGCCCCCACAAGCGGCAGGTCTCAGCCGCACAGGCAGGGCCTGGATGACAGCCCTCCATCCAGCTCCAGCCAGGCCAAAGCACCTCGTCCTGCCCCGGGCTGGCTCCCCACCTGGGTGTCCAGTGGTGCCAGTGTGACCTACAGCACTTCTGCAATACTCTACCCTCAAGACGGCTTGTTAAGAAACCACCGAAGAGGAAGCTTCCTCTGGACAAGGCCAACCTCCCCACCTGCTCTGTGAGGCAGGGTCACTGTGCTATGCCTGGAGCCCCCCCACCCCTCAAACCCAGGGACCCAAGAACCACCCAGGGCATTCTTTTCAAGACCCATTCACTCCGCCTCTGCCCCCACCCGCTCCTGGGCAGTGCCCGGCTGGGTAGGAGCGGCAGGGACACGGAGCACGGAGGGCTCACGTTGTGGGGACCAGAAGGCCCTCCAAAAAGCAGGACGACCGACGGCCTCGCACACGTGCCAATGTGCTGGGGCCACGTGCAGCATGGACGAGGTGCTGGCAGCTCATGCCGCGCAGACTCGGAGGCATAGCCCCTCCAAGGCCAGAGCAGCTTCCTGCTCCCCTTCTCCCTCACCCATCCTCAACGGCCCCCCGCACTCCAGGACAGGGCGTGGGGGCCTGTCCTTCTTGAGAGGGTCACGGCAGGAAGGCGCCCAGAAGCCCGGCCCCGCTGCCAGCGCCATCCTGAAACACTCGGGGGGCGCTGCCTGCCTCCAGCCTCTCAGGCCCACCCGAAGGAAACGTCCAGAGAGGTAGCCTGCTATCGGGGTGATAGCAACCAATGGTTGTATCCATCAGACTTGCCCTCCCCTCCAGAGCCCATCTTGACAGCAACGTCTCAGGGGCACACAGGCACGCCGGAAGAAGGACGGAGGGCCCGGCCCGCCGACCCCCAGGGCAGGAGGCCAGCCAGGCCGCTGCCCTTGGCACTGCCAGGCCCGGGATGCCCCACGCCCTGTGGACCTGGAATCCATGGAGCAGCTGCCCGCGAGGCCTAATCAGATGCAAATGCACTGAGCTTGGACACAACCCGCGGCGTGCGTCTGGGAAGCACGGAGACATTAATCATTGGAAACTGTAATTTTTGTTATCGGTCTAACACTGATCAAAAGGGAAGTCTGTCTCCGCCGCTGACCTGTGAAACGTCCCAATTATACTCTTTGGAAATGACAGGGGCACTTAACTCCAGAGCTGAGCAAATGACGACGATCAATCACGTTTGAATAACAATGAGCCGCGGACCTGAAAATTATTTTTGTATAGAATCTGCCCAGGAATTTATGAAAGGTGGAAAGCAGCCCAAGGTTTTAGGGCATTACGGTCCCGGCTAGCGCAGCGCGTATCAAACACTAAACAGAATTTATGTGTTTTAATTTTCTAAAAGGTAGATGTGGACCGAGTGCCACAATGCATAGCACGTGGTGCCAGACTTTAAACACGGGGCTCATTTTCATACAATACTATGCTTACTGCTCACACCCTTGAATTTCACCGGGAACTTTTATTAAATTTTCATTTCCTAAAAAATAATTAGCCGCTTAGCTAACTATTAGGAATTATACCTTCTTTCTCCCCAACTAAAGTTGTTTACCCCCACGATTAAACACTAAAGCCTGGCTCCCTCTGTTCTTGAAGTCTCACTGACGAGGCCATGAGGCCGTACCGCACCCAGGAAGACCGTCAGGCCCTCGAGAGCTGCCTCCTTAGGGCCCCCGGCCAGATCCTCGGGCACAGCTCTGCTGTGAGCGGCCCCGGGCCCTCGTACGAGACCTACCTTGGCCATCGCTGCCACGCTCGCGTCCTAAACCCCTTAGCGGCTGGGGTGACCCTCAAACCACGGCCCTGCGGAAGGAAGCAGGGGCTTCGCTGCTGATACTGAACTCAAGCTTGAATGAACCCATTCTCGAGTTCTAGTTCATACGGGCTGGGCTGGGCTCTGCTGTCCTGAGCACACAGCGGGACCTTCTGCGTCCGGCTCTGGGCACGCTACCCTCACGGGAGAACAGCAGTGCAGATGTCCCAAGGCACAATCCCTGCGGCTGGAACACCTGGGGCCAAGGGCCTGTTCAGAGGAAGGGACCCCTGCCCGCAGGCTGGACAGTCCTCTCCAGGCCTCCGGAAAGCACATGGCTGGAGACACTGAGGCCCACGAGAAAGCATCCACCTGTGCTCGAGGGGCCAGCCCAGGGGTCCCAGGCAGTCGCGCTGGCAACCTCCCCTCAAGGCTAAAGGTCACATATCAGGTCAGACGCCACACTGGGTACGGGTAGAGGCACTACGGGCAGAGCAGGGGTGAGGGGAGGCCCGAGGATCCTAGGAGGAGGTCACGCCCTAGGGAGGAATCGGTTGAGGGTGGGTGGCCTTCAAAACGGGGCCAGACTCGCCAGTGGTTCTCAAGAGCAGTTTGCTGGGAGCTGAGCTTCCCAATCGGGAAGAAAGACCACCAGACATGCTTGAGAAAGCAGCCCGCCCTTGTCCGGGGGCCAGGAGGCCATGCCAGGCCGCCCCCGGGGGAGCGCCCACCCTCCCTAACAGGTCAAGCCCCAGGGCCTCGGAGGCCCGGGCAGGCGGTCCGAGCCCTGTGGTCAACCGTCTGGGTGAGGGCCAGGCCCCAAGCTGAACCCTCCCAAGGCCGCAGGGAGGTGTGGAGGACGCCCTGGGCTTTCCTCTGGTTTCACACAAATTGATTCTCGCCCACAGTTAAAAGGATTTAGAAAAATGAGGCTCCCCGATCATAATTAAACAAGCAATAAAAACAGCTAAGATATACAACGTAATCTGTTTACAGAACTAGGGCAGCGGGCTGCTAATTACTTGAGAAGGATGGGAAGAGCTACCTCCCAGGTCTGCCCGCCCAAGGCACACCCGAGATACAGCTGGACCATTAAATAAATTTTGTGCGATCTAATTAACTCGGGGCGCCATGTCCATTACTTTTCACCCAAGAATCACTTTTGTTCAGTTTCATGTGTGTCTGTCTCCCTTTTTTAACAAAGATGATGTAAGGCCTCGCCAGACAAGTGAGCTCCGAGCGGCGTGTGTCTCCGCGGCTTGATGGGAACGCATTGAAAACCCCATTCCATCTTATAAACTAAAAATTAAACGTGCTCAGCTGTGATGGCCGTCATCACATCTGCTATTTATATGCTAATGCCCTCCCTGGACGCAGTGCAAATTGCCCAGCCAGGCCAATATCTCACGCGCATCTCCACTGCCCGGACGCACCTCAGAGGGCAGAGGACGCGCAGTGACCACCACGGGCCCGCGGAACAGGAGGCGGACGGGGCGTGGAGCACGTGCTCACCTCCCGCACGGGGGCCTGAGAGCCACCAGACCGACTGGCCCTTTCTCACCCGCCCCCTCGCGGCCGAGCCCTGGGAGCCGCTCCAGCACCCCAGCCAGCCTCCGGGGGTGCACAGGGAGGCCACCAAATGCCCGGCGTCCACTCCCAGCCGAGGCTGGGTGGCCTGGGCCTGCTCCGCACGCACATGAGCGGCGCGCTCCTCCCTTGGCGCGACCTCCTAGCGAGAGCGAGGCGCTTGCTGTGCCGCCTTGCCTTGGCCAGAAGACCCACGCGGCTCCGCCTAGACTGTCTTCCCATCCGTGAGAGGACGGTGAACATGGAATCGACCTCACAGGGCTGACTTTGGAATTAACGGGACCGCACGTGAAAAGTGTTTGGAAGAGAGCGGCCACCCTGGAGGGTGCCGGGGAGGATGGGCTGCAGGGCAGGGAGGGCCCAGGGGCTGTGGGGGAGACGGCTGGCCCCCGCCCCCCCAGCAGCTAACACGCTCCTGGTCCCCGTCCTCGCGAGCACGTGTGCAGCCCCCTCCCCCGGCTCCAGCCCTCACACAGCAGCCTTTGGCACGGTGGTGGTGGTGATGGAGAAGCCGCGTCACCAGGAAGGTTGTTTACTGGCCCTGACGAACACAAGGTCCTGACTGCCAGCTGATTTAGTTCCCTTGCTTCCCTGGGGCGCCCGACACGGTCAACATTTCACTCCCCTTGTTCCCTGCTCCTTCCTTTTCACCTACAGGAAGCCAGCACTCAGCTCCGGCAGCAGAGAAACGCCTCGCCTCCAGCGCACAGAACAGCCGTGACAGCAGCCTGGCCTCGGCCCGCGCACCCGCCTGGGCGACCAACAGAAGAAAACCTCACCCAGAGTTAAGAGGAGCGATCTCCACTTTTGCAATGAGAGGGAGTGTGTCTGAGTTAAAAGCCTGTGGCTGCCACCTCAGACCACCAATGGGTGAGAACGAGAGCATCCGTGCGGGCATTCCAGCCGTGGAAGCAAGGAACCCGACAACTGAGCAGACGCCCACACTGTCCACAGCTTAAACAGGCTGATACTTGGAATTATTTATTTCTGACTTACTGGTTGGGGGAAGATTAATATTTTGTTAATTACACAATACAAAGTTAAGTGGTGATCGTAGCTACACAGTTAAACAGCAGGCAATTTGCAAGTTTCCAAAGGATTTTTATCAGTTTAACAGATGTAGCAGCCACGGATTATCAGACCTCTCCTCTAGCAGCAGAACCGGAAACTAAATCTACCAAACGATGCTCCGTATCTATCTAGTTAAGATTTTTCCCCGGCCCGCTTCCACAAGGAATTGGGACAGACGCTCTATGAAACAAACGGTGAAACGTACTTAAGCTAGCTTAAGTATTCTTCAAAGACAGAACGTCTACGTCAAAAGGAAAACAACACAGCAACACACACACTGAAACAGGAAATCTGAAAAAAAGGCCCTTGGCCTGGCTGCAGTTAGGCTGCCCAGGAGAAGCCCCTGCACGACCCACTTTCCACGGTCGAAGCCATCGCCTAAGCTTCAGCACGACCGTCACAACAGCTTCGGTCTCTTCCACGTTTGTTAAAATTCTCAAATGTTTAACTACACGCTCCCAGCTCAGCGCATGCTAAGTGGGTAAACACCAGGCAAAGGATTTAAGCCCCGGACATTTTACGTGAAAAGAGCGAGCGAGAAAGACTGGGCCGTGATTCTAACCGCCATTGGGCCGCGCGGCGCGGGCACAGGTGCGCAGATACCACAGCCTGCCTATTCTGGGAAGCAGGCTACCCGAGCGAGTGGGCGCTGCCACTCAGCGGCCCAGCCCCAATCACCCCATCAGCAGGCCCGCGCCACTGCTAGTGAACCAGCCAGCACGCTCTCCAAGGATTCAGGGCCTCTGGAATCAACTCCTGGAGGAGCCTGACAAGGCAGCGCCACTCCCACACCCGACAGACCCTGGCCACCCCAGCTCGTGCCCTCAGCCGCCTCCCTGCACAGAGTGCACTCTGACCTGACCGTGCCGCCACGTGCCTCCCGGGCTTTGGGGCTGCCCGGCCACCGTCAAGGATGCGTTGATGTCCCAGCTGGAACCAGACGCAGTGGGCCGTTCAGGGCTCGCTCCCAGCAGCTGGCCTCACCTAGTGGCTCTCAAGGGAGCCACGTCAAGACATCCGGAAGGTTCTGCTACCAGTTCTGGGCTCCGAGTCTTGCCGGCCCGGGAAGTGCAGGCTGGCCCCCGACCCGGAGGGACCAGACTGCGCTGCCTGGTCTCTCCTTGAGGCTCTCCCCCAAAGCCCTGGCTGCTCCAGGATGCCTGCTGCTCGGAAAAGGGGGGAGCTGCCCCAGCCCCACCAGACACGGTGAGGGAAAGGCGGCCTCAGGTGCCTGTGAAGGGGGCACACGGTGTCAACCCCTGATCCCCACACCCCTCACTGCTCTCAGCCCGGCCTTCCACCCTGACACCGCGCCAGGAGTCCGCTGAGGCTCAGAAACACGCCCCCCCGCCCCCAGACCTGAGAGGATGCAGACCAGACCAATTCCTCCCCCGGGCCCAGAAAACACCCTTTCTCATCGTGAAACAAGTATCTCGGTCAAAATTCACAGAACTAACTTACTTCCTGTTCAGTTATGCACCGAGCAGAGCCCTAGCGTCCACGGAAGCAGGGCCAGGCCCCCAGCTGACGACCAGGCCTCGTGCCCGCGTGTCTCGGGAGAAGGTCAAGATCGCCCTCTGCCGGTCCCCGGGCGCTGCACACCCGCAAAGAGGAGGGCAGACGACGGCCCTCGGCTCCGGAAACTCTCGCAGGGCCCATCCCCGCGGGCCCCTGGGGGCAAGGATGAGGCACCCAGGCCCAGGGTGCTGGCCACTCTCCCCTCTAAGTCTGAGGGGCTTCAAACTTGACCTTTTCCTCAGCAAGGAACAGCGCTCTCCCCACCCCAGGGCTTCCTCAGGAAACGGGAGAGGGACCTGCCCCTGCCCCCGCCCTCCTCCCCCTTCAGGTGCCACAGCTCAACCCTGTGGGGTTCGGGCTCTGGGTGCCCCTGGGGCGCAGTGCACTCTGCTGCCTGTTTCCTTGCTGGTTCTCACCAAAGGCTTCTTGGCTCTGATGGCTGACGACGTCCAGCTCTGGCTGTCACCTCTCCCCACACACACCCTCCAGCTGTAGCGCCTCCCCGCCCCCCACGGCCCCCTGGAACACCCTCAGAGGACCCAGCTCTCTCTGTCCCTTTCAGGCACGAAGGTCCAGCTCCTGGTGCAAGCCCATGGGAGGGGCCCTGGACGCCACCACCTCTGAGGTTCGGGGTCACCGCACAGGGGCCTGGTGTCCGGGAGCAAGTGGTTTTACCCCTGCCCAGTCCCCAGGGCCCCTGGACCAGGGCCACACGCCTGCCCCCGCCCCACAAGCCTTGCTGGGGACACAGCCATCGAAGATCGGCTCCCCGCTCCCGAACCATGTGGCACCTGGGAGGCGGCGCTGTATGCCCAGCAGATGGCGGGCCTTAAGCACCCTCCCAAAACCGGGCACCAGTCCCCACGTCCACCCCACTTGGCCGCCCTAGGCTGGGACACCGCTCTGCGCGTAAGAGACATCCTGGTCTTCCGTGTCCTGCAACCACCCTCGGCTCCAGTGCACAGACGGGAGAAACGCCCAAGGCTGGACGTTGCTACCGAGTTCACAGGAAGGGGCCTACTAGGTGCTTGGGCCAGGCGGCGGCAGCCTAGTCTCAGCGAGGCCACCTCCCACACATCCCTGCCTGGGCCCTGGGAGCCCCCTCCCCAACTAGAGCCTTCCGCCCGCTGCCCAGCCCACCTCCCTCGCCCTTCTGCCAAGACCCGGTCCCAGTCCCTCCACGTGTGGCGAGGGCCTGGCTGTGGCCTCTGGTGCTCAGTCCAGGGCTCCCGCTCGGGGAAGTCGGTTCCCAGGCAGAAAGAGAAGGAACAACGCTGGGGCCCCAGGGACGCCTGCTTGCTTAGGAGGCCGAGCTGGTATCAGAGGAAGGTCCCCTGGCTGTCCTCACGGGCGGACGGGCCGGTGGCACTCACCTCCCTCCTGCAGCCCTCCTCGGGCATGACATCCAGCTCCCGAGATCGCCTCAGGGCGGTTTCCAGCTCGGCCTTCAGGTCGATAGCACCCTCCAAGTGCCTGCCGCGTGTCCCTGCGCGGGTGAACAGCTGCGAGGACGGGGAAGCGCTCAGCAGGCTGGGCACCCTCCCTCCCTCCCCCGGGATCGCCCTGGCACCCTCTGCCCACACGCCTGGCCCACCTGGACCCAGGAGCACACGGCTGGCAAGAACTTGTTCTGGATGAGCCTGAGCGTGTCCTGGACCACGTGGATGATGACCAGGTTGTCCTCATCCTCGTGCACCTTCAGGCTGTCTGCAGCAAGCACACAGGTCATCAGAGTGACCACCGTCCGGGCAGATCACCGGGCACCCCAGACGGGCCACCCGCACTGCCACCCACCCTGCCCCAGCCACACATCACCCGGGACCCCAAACCTGACTCCCTAAGGAGACTCACTGCCTTGTGATCTCGGCCACGATGGATTTAGCCTGACCTCAACGCCTCCCTCCACGCCAGGCGGTCGGGAGACCCTCCCCGCACTACTTGCGGGATGGAGGCCGCACCTGCCCCTGGGCCCCAGGGTCCTCCCTCTGAGCTCTGCCACGCCCGCAAGCCTCAGCCAGGCACCCCAACCTCCAGCACGCCCCTGCCTCCATGGCCCCGGCCAGAGGGTGTCGGTTCCTTGGGGCTTGCAGGGCTCCTCCTGCAGCCCAGCTGTCCTCCAGCCCCGCCCCAGGGGCCTGGGCCACATGGGGTTGGACGGGGTGTCAGTGCCCCTGCCCCACCGGTGGCTGGAAAGCAGGAGCCACGTGAGGCCAGCCTGTCACCACCTGTGTCGTCACAAACACGGTGATGAGCTGTTTCTCAATGACTTCTTTCTCCCAGCCACCCTCCGACCCCTCCGCAGGGGCGCCCCATCACTGGAGCGTCAGGCCCACCCTCACCGCCGGGCCTGCGTGTCGCGATGAGGACCCACAAGCCTAAGTCACCCCTGCCCCCACAGCTCGGGAAGCAAGCCCAAGCTCTGGGACGGGCCCGCACCTGAGGAGAGCTCCACCTCGAGCGTGTACTCGCGGGAGCCCAGCCCGTGCTGCCGCACAAAGCCTTCGGGGTCGCTGTCCTCGTCCCTGTCCTCCGCGGGCGGGCCCTCCACACCCGCGGCTCCCGGGCGGCGGGTGCAGGCGGCCAGGGTCTTGCTGCAGCAGGGCTGCTCCTCGTCCCTGCCACCCTCCTCGGCCATGGCGGGCCAGGCAGCCCCCGGGGTCGGGTCGAGGTCAAAGGGCACCAGCAGTCGGAAGCAGCTCTCCAGCTCCATGAGGCAGCTCCGGATCTCCCCGGACATTTCTGGGAGGACGAGACGGGGCTCGCTGGGTCCCATCAGGACTTGGCCGTCGAGGGTGGGGATGCAACCAGCCGCCCGCCCCGTCCCCCACTTCCTCCACAGAGGCAGGCAGGAGCCCTGCTCCAGAGAGCACCCAGCCGGCCGCGGCAAGGCCGTCCTTCAGGACGTCCTGGGTACCACCCTCAGTCCTGACTCATGCTGTGACGGCACCCGGCGGCGTCTATGGACACCCAGCGAGAGCCTCTGTGGGCAGTACTTCTGGAAGAGAGCAGCCAGCCGAGGGGGCACACCACCACCGTCCCGCTCTGGCCGCCCCCCACCCTCCCGGCATCTCCCACGGGCCGACCACCTCTCCCTGCTCTGCGGCTATCCTAAGGCCAGGCCTCCTACCCAGGTGCTCCCACCCTGGCTGCCCTTCACGGGAAGGGCTGGCCAATGGTGGGGATCTGGGGAGGAGGCCGGCAAGACCACGGCTGGGGCGTGGGGGAGCGTCAAACGCATGGGGTGTGCAGACCACGCGGGGTGCACGTCTCAAGCACTACCGCCGGGGCCGCGGGGGAGGCGTGGATGGCCTGCAGGGTGCCTCCTGCTGCCCGGCCTCCAGAGGGGAGGGCTGGGGTCTGTGGCTGAGTGCCTCCCCCAGCCCTCAACCTGAGCCAGCTCCGCCCAGCCAGCCTGCCCACTTGCCTCCCCCCCCGCCCCTCCGTTGGGGACCAGGCCCTGGGATGGGAGAACAGAGGGCTGGGCGGAGACCCGAGCTCTGCCTGGGAAGGGGCAGCCGGTGGGCGCTGGGGCACCCCGTTCCCCACAGCTCACCTTCCATCTCCCGCGCGGCCTGCTCAGACCTCTCCTTGTAGATTCTGTCCAACCGCTTCTGTTTCTCCTCTGCTCGCTTTCTCTCCGCCAGAGTCCTAGCGCCCACATCTTGGAAATCTACCTGAGAAGTCGAGGTAAAGATCAGATCTGACCATCGTGAACCCAAGTAAAACAAGAATCAAAAACGGGCCTAAGGGGGCTTCCCTGGTGGCGCATACGTTAAGAATCTGCCTGCCAATGCAAAGCACACGGGTTCGAGCCCTGGTCTGGGAGGATCCCACGTGCCGCAGAGTGAGTAAGCCTGTGCGTCACAACCACTGAGCCTGTGCTCTAGAGCTCGCGAGGCCACAACTGCTGAGCCCGCATGCTACAACTGCTGAAGCCTGCAAGCCTAGAGCCCATGCTCTGCAGCAAGAGAAGCCACCGCAGTGAGAAGCCCACGCACCGCAACAAAGAGTAGCCCCCGCTCGCCCCAACTAGAGAAAAGCCCGCGCGCGACAACGAAGACCCAACACAGCTAAAGATGAATAAATAAAATAACTAAAATCAAAAAAACAAAAACTGGTGTAAGGGAAGACGGAGCCTCGCCAGCTACAACCATGAGCTCTACGGGTCTCGAGTTCACACGCGCTGTTTTAACACACACAGCAACACGCTCAGCTGCGATGTTTAACCCCCGGTAAGAACACAACCACCGGCGTCTCCCAGTAAAATAAAACGTAAAAGACTTCCATCCCCACGTGTGCTGCATGCAGGCAGGCAGCAAGCTCGCTCCAATTAGTGGGAAGGAAGGCTGCTAGCTGGACCGAGGGGCCTGAGAACAACGCTCGAGTGGACCCCTAGGGAGCGGCAGGAAAGGCAGCAGCCACAGGCCAGGAGCACGGGCACGTGGGGGAGGCTGGCGCTACTGGTACTGGTAGGTACCATCCACCGGGCTGGCCAGAGCCTGTGGCAGCCCAGGCAGCAACTCACACTGAAAGCAGGGGACAGCCCAAGCGCAGAGCCCAGCACAGAAAAGGGCTGCGTCTGAGCAGCTGAATCTCCCTTCTCCTTTTTTCATCTTTCCTAGAAACCAGGTCCAAAGGCTCAGCACTACCTACACGTGGGGACAAGCTGCGGCTCTTCCCCCAAAGCTGCTCCTCCTGTCTTGGGAGCCCCTGAGGCCCACCCCCTTCGGTACCCCCAGGGGCCAGGCAGGTCTCCCCGCGGGGAGGGGCAGTGCAGCTTGGAGCCTGCCTACCTGTTTGTTGTGCGTCAAGAAGTGGAAGCCCAAGGCCAGCTTCTTATAGGCTGTACCATACTTCTCGTTCCAGCCGCGGATGGCCCGGGTGGCGGCCTGCCTCAGCTTCTGTGCCACCTCTCTGGGCGGTGGCAGGGGCCGCTCGTGGTCGGTGCCCAGTGTGAGCTCCAGGAACTCCTGGAAGTTGGAAACGACTAGCATCCTGAAATGGTGAGACCTGGCAAAGAGCTGGTCCAGGACCTGGAAAGCGGAGAGGCGGACCTCGGCGTGCTCCTGGCTCAGCTGGGCCATCAGCAGGTGGTAGGTGCGGCCAAGCTGCTCCTCTGAAGACCTGAGGACACAGCCGTCCTCACCAGGCGCCTGACGCACCCACAGGTGGCAGGGACGCGGGCCCTCCCACAGCCCTCTGCCCTTCCTCCAGAGCAAAGTGGACGAACTACTGCCCGCGGGCCAAACCCAGCCCCTGCCTATTTCTGCACAGCCCACAAGTCAAGAACAGTTTTTCCTTTTTTCGCTTAAGACAAGTCAAAAGAGTAACACTTCCTGACGTGTGAGATTCAGCGTGGGTGCCCAGTTTTATTGGGACCCAGCCAGGCCCATTCATTCATTCAGCGGCTGACCGCCTGTCCACAGCCCAGTGCCCACAGCAGACCTGACCGCCTGCGGAGCCTGAAAGACTCCCCGCCCGGCCGGCCCGCGGGTAGAGGCCTGCCGGCCCTGCACTCGCGTAGCAGAGACCCCACCCCGAGGGGAGACCACACGTCCCAGCACCCCCAGAAAGCTCTGTGGGCCTCTGGGAGCCGCCCTGGCAGGCCGGCGCACACCCTGACCCCTCGTTGCTCCTCCTACCGGCTATCCCCGCCCCTGCACACACCCTGCTGTTTGGGGGGATTCTGGGGCGTGCGGCAAAACCTGATCTGAGCCACTATTTTCTATCAAAACGTAAATCACTAACAGGATCACTTAAGTTTCCCTGCTATGTAAGCACAGGATAAGAACGATCAGTAAATCCCCTCGGCTTACGTTCCCAGCATCTGAGAGGCCCTCGGCAGTGGGAGAAAAGAAGGGGTGGTGTTGAGAAACAGGTCCTGCAGAGCCCACCTGCTATGACCTCTAACCTTCCTCCCATCCTTTGTTCCAACAGTAACTAATCCATAAGTACCACACGTGCGCTCAAGGACACACACACACACACACACACCCCCCACACACCCACGGGAGTGAACAGACACCAACCACAGCCCTGCTGTGCTCTCCCGCATGCCACACAGCCCCACCTGGGACCACTACCCAGAACACGACCAGGCGCTGCAGGGCCCTGGGCAGACGTCCCAGGCGTGTCCCTTTACTAGTTCTCTCCTGGCAAAGGGTCGATCGTGGGGACAGGCAGGGGAGGGCGGACCCCGGGGGAGCCCCACAGTCTCCCAGGGCTGTCACGGGCTTGCTGAGACAGCCGTCACCTAAAACGTGAACGCTTATGACGTACTTGCAAATTTTCTTCAGCTCCTTCATTTTCTCGGGATTCACTTGGGGCTCTCCTGAAGTCGTGAGCTCTTCCACCAACTCTGAAAGTTTCTGATCCATACGTAGAAACCTGGAACGCAGACACGCTAAATGACCGCCTAGTACTTCAGGGCCCTGGGTTTCATCGGCAAGTGTTTGCTGGGCTGCACTCTGTGCTGGGCATCGGGGTGTGGGCGCGAGGCTGGGGCCTCGCTCCCTGGCCTCTGAGAGGTGACCCCCGATGCTGAAATACAACCATTCAAGGAGACGTTCCAAATCAGACCAACAAGACGTTTTTGGTGGAAGTTAGGAAAAGAGTAACAACAGCTCGTGAGCTCTGGAGGTCTACGGTCCGACCCCACCAGCGCGGCAGAGGCTGCAGCCCCGGCTGTTCTCCGCCTCTGGCCACGCACTGCGGTAAGGCAAGGATCAGAACGGTCTAAGTTGCACTTAGTTAAATTAGCTTTCCCACAGGACCGCCGCCGCCTCTCTTTCCTCGCCAACACGACTATCCATCCAAAGGCCACAAGGCGTCCTCTACACCCGGAGCGAGCTGCTGCGACTCGACCTGCGCGCGGAGAGCCGCCCGGAGGCCGGGTGCGGCGGAGGCCGGGGCGCCCGCGCAGCACTTGCGCAGGAAGGAAGGGGCCGGGGTCGCCCTGAACCTGGGGCGCCGAGGACGCCTGGCTGGCTGCAGGGCTCGGCTTCACCAGTGGAAAGAAGGGCCGGGAAGGTGGGCGCAGCCTCTCCCGTCGCGCCCGCCGACAGTAACGTTTATCGTCGCCGACCCTCGGCGGCCTGGGCGGGAGCCGCTCTCCCGAGCACACGCCAGCACCCGGCTGCCCACGGCCCTGTCAGGGCCGACTCCGCCCCCGTCCTGAAGTCCGGGGAGCGGCCGGACTGAGGAGGGGGCGTCTGGGGAGGGGTGCGGTAGGGGCATCACGGTGGGGACGCAGGGGTCGTCCCCGAGAGAGGGCTCGCCCTCCGGCCCCCCGCCCCCGCCCCGTCGCCCCTGCCCGGCGGCGCAGGACCGCGATACCTACCCCGCGACCCGGCCGCTCGCCTCACCTCACCCTTCCGGCGAAGGGCCCGCCCCCTGTCACATGCCCCAGATCGCGACAGTCATTGGCTCGCCCTGGCCCGGGCGGCGCGGGGGCGAAGGTCGCCCCGGCCACGATAGCGTCTACGCCGCGACGCGGCTGCTCTCAAGTTAGCCCGCCCCTTCCGGATGAGGCCCCGCCCACCTCCTGTCACGCGCCGCCGAGCTCGGCAAGCAATGGCTCGCCCTGACCTCCGAGGCGCGGACGTGGGGTCAGGGCCGAGGTCTGCGCGGTGACGCAGGCGCGCTCCCGGCAGGGGCGGGGCGGCCTGGGAGGGCGACGCGCGAGAAAAAGGAGGCGGGCGGGCGCAGCAAGTTCTTAAAGGAGCCGCGTGCGCGGGGGACGGGGCGGGGTCGGGCTGAGGGGTGCGAGCTTGGCGTTCACGGCGTGGCCGCCGGGAGGACTGCTGTCCCCCGGCCCGGCCCCGCCCCTGCGACGGGACGCCCGGGTGGGCGCCGCTGCGCGTTTCTCCGGGAGCGCCGGAGACCCTTCCCCAGACGCCACTCGGAGGACCCGGGAGGGGGCGCGGGCTCCCCGGGGCTGGGGGCCTCGGCAGCTGACCCCCAACCCTCCCCGAGGAGTGGCGCCCCCGCTGTCGGCACTAGCCTCGCCTGGGCGGCTACACTTCCCGGGTCCGATGGCAGCGCTGGGAGCCGTGTCCGGGGGACCCTCCCCGGGAGACGTTGCCGAACGTCCCGGAGGCGGGGACACCCCGGGCTGGGCGTTGTGTCCTCACGCGGCCGGGGACCCCAGGTGCCAGGTGACACCCCCAGCCAGGTGGCCCCGCACCCCAGCCGCCCTACCCGGCGGCCCCTGCGTCCTCGGAGCCCCGCCGCAGCCAGGCCCTCGGGAGGCGCTCGCCCGCTTACCGGCCCCGGGCGCCCGGCCCTCCCTCCGCAGCGCCGCCGCCTCCCCAGCTCTTGCCCGCCTCACTCGGGCTCTGGGTGCCGCGGCGCCGGCACAGAGAGGCGTCAGGGGGCAGCTGGGATGTGCCGCGACCCGGGGTGGGGGCCGAAGGGGGTGACGGCGCTGGAGGCCGCCCGCCCCTGAGCGCGGGCGCCGCGGCCTTAGCGCGCAGCCCAGGCAGGGCCCCTCCCTGGCCGACGGTGACCAGACGCCTGTCTCCAGCCTCAAAAGGGCTTGAAGCGCTGAAACGCCACAACACGAGGGACCTTAAACACAGGACACTGAGTGAAAGGAGGCCGTCAAAAAGAGCAAATGTGTGATGCCACTTGGACAAAATGTCCAGAAGGGGCAAACCCACAGCAGAGGGAAGGGAAGGGAAGCGCCTGCAGATGGGCACAGGGGTTCTTTCTTGGGGTGACAGACGTGACCTAGAATTAGAGGTGGTGGTTGGCCAACCTCCTTACTGTATTAAAACGTTGAGTTGTACATTTTGAAAGGGTGGCTCTTGTGGTATGTGAATTACATCTCAATAAGTAGCTATTGAGAGAAAGGAAAAGAAAGAAGGAAAAAGACAAAGATGAATTTAAAAACGACACAAAAAAGAGAGAGGAAGTGGCCACCCGCCCTCTCTGTGCCCAGACCTCAGGCCTCTGGTTTGCTCCGAGCAACCAAGAGCTGCTTCCCTTCTGCAGCCACGGGTAACTGTCTCCTGACAAAACGAGGCCCGACTCTTTCCAGCTCCTCCCAGCCCTGTGCGGCCCAACTCCTAAGAGCTGCCCCTGCCCCGACCCAGGTTGCCCAAGATGCTTGTGTGGCCCAGTCCAGCCTTGGGCCCGCACCACCTGAGCCACCTGCCCACCGCCCTCTGGTGTCAGCTGATGGATGGTGGTCTGTCCTTCCACTCACTCGGGCCAGTGACCTTGGAGTCCCCCTGGACCCCTCTTCCTCTCACCCGACTTGGAAGTCCAGACAGGCCCACTTTCAGAACGTATTCAGAATCCGAGCACTTTCCGTCACCCACAGCCACCAGCAGGTCCCTGCCACCATCCCCCTCAGCGGGTCACTGCAGTCACCCCTGCCCACTCCGCCCTCAGACCCCTAGGGTCCATTCACCTTGCAGCAGCCAGAGGGACCCTCTAGAGGCTAAGGTCAGATCATGTCACCCCTTCGCCCCTGCAGTGGCTCCCATCCCAGAGCAAAGCAAAAGCCTTTATCAGCCCACGGGGCCTTCCTGGTCTGTGCCGGCCGCCCCACCTCCTCCCTCCTGCTCTCCCCTCATCCCTGCAGCCACGTCAGGCTTCCTGGAGCCACCCCGTGCCTGGAAGTCTGTTCATCCCACCCCAGCACTTTCTCCTGCAGCCTGTCGCCTCCCTTGCTGTGACAAGCCTCCCCTCGCCCCGCCCCCTGCCCAGCCTGCCTGCCCTTCAACCTCCTGTACTTTGTCTCACAGCGCTTACAGCTCTGTCTCACACTCACAAGATTACAGGCTTGTAATCTTATTACTAGGTTATTGGGGTTTTTCCTCTTCTGCTCTCAGGACATATGCTCCGTGAAAACAGAGATCTTTGTCTTGTACCATGATGCCAGGCACACAGTAGGTGTTCCACACTCGTTGAATGTTGAATCAGTAAATTAGCCAAGCTGAACTGTGGTGAGAACTAAAAAGATACTGTAAAACAACCAAAGCGGATGTTTCAGGATGCTAACCCCCAAGCAGCGTGAATGTGAAGAAAACCACTCAAGGCACGTCATGATCAAATAGTGGAAAACCAGTGACAAAGACGCACCTTAAAAGCAGTCTGAGACAAAAGGCGTGTTGCAAAGATAAGAGAGCCGCAGATTTCTCGCCTGAAACAACACAAGCTCCAAGACAATGGAATAGAACCCTTGCAGCAGTAAAAAAAAAAAAAAAAAAAGACACTGTTAACCTTGAATTGTATGTACAGTGAAATGTCCCCCCAAAACTAAACTAAGGTGAAATAAAATCATTTTCAGACAAATAGAAGCTGAGGGAATTCATCACCAGCAGATCTGTGGTGGAAGAAATGTTACAGGAAGGTCTTCAGAATTAAATCAGAATTTAATGACAAAAATATCTGGAAAATCTCCACGTATTTGGAAATTAGCCAACAGACACCGAAATAGTCCGTGGGTCACAGAAAAAAATCACAAGGGAAACTAAAATGTTTTGAACTGCATGAAAATGAAAACAACGTTAAAACGTACGGGATGTTTATGTTAGAAATGAAAGGCCCAAATCAGTCATCTAATCTTCCCCTCAAGAAGCTGGAAAAAGAACACTTAAACCCAGAATCAGTGGAAGGAAGAAAACGAAAAGAGCAGAAATCAGTTACACAGAAACAGTCAAACAACAGGGAAAATAATCCAAAAGGTGCTTCTTTGTAATAATCTATAAAATTGATAGAAAACTGACTCTAGCGAGACTGATCAAGGAAAAAATAAGGAGAAGCCAATGACCAACAACGGGCATGAGAGGGTACATCACTACATGTCCTACAGACATTACAAAATAATAGAGTACGTCATAGATCATGTGCTTAGCAAAGGCCTAGCAGAACAGATCCAGGATACATTAAGAATGTAACATACCAAGTGGGATTTATCTCAGGAATGCAAGGTGTGTTTAACCACTCAAAATCGAAAAACGTAATTCTCCATGACAACAGAATAAAGAAGAAGTATCATATGGCAATTTCCTTAGACAAACTAAAGAACATTTGACAAAATTCAACATCAGTTTATGGTAATAATTTTCAGGAGACCCCCTCAACCTGATAAAGAACACCCAGGAAAACCTACAGCAAGCATCACCCTTAACAGTGAAAGAGAATGCTTTCCACCCAAGATTGGAAACACGGCAACGGTGTCCACCCTCCTGTTTAGCCCTGAGCTGGCGGCTCTGGCTGGTACAAGAAGGAAAGAAAAAGAGAAGCAAGGCATGCGATTAGGAAGAAAGAAGTAAACTGTCTTTATTTACATATGATACAGTTGTGTACATAGAAAATTCCTTAAAATTTACCAAAAAGCTACTAAGATTAATGAGGGAGTTTAGCAAGGTCACAGGATACAAGGTCAATATACAAAATCACTCTATGTCTGTCTGTTACCATATTGGAAATGTTGGAAAGGTAAATTTAAAGATTAAGTTTACAACAGCGTTGATCATGAGACAGGGCTGCCCTGGTGGCGCAGTGGCTGAGAGTCCGCCTGCCGATGCAGGGGACGCGGGTTCGTGCCCCGGTCCGGGAAGATCCCACATGCCGCGGAGCGGCTGGGCCCGTGGGCCACGGCCGCTGAGCCTGCGCGTCCGGAGCCTGTGCTCCGCAGCGGGAGAGGCCACAGCAGTGAGAGGCCCGCGTACCGCAAAAAAAATAAAATAAAAAGATCATGAGATAATTAGGGTTAAAGTAACAAAATATGTGCAAGGTATGTAACTGAAAACTATAAAATGTAAATGAGAGAAATGAAGGTAGATCTGAATAAACATGTGGAGAGACAGCCTGTGTTCACGGGTTAGAATACTCAGGACTGCCGATTTTCAAGTCCCTGTTACCGACTGAATCGGCACCCCCTCCCCCAAACCCATATCTCCGTGTGACTGGAGGCAATTAAGGTTAAGTGAGGTCACAAGGGCGGGGCCCCGATGCAGCAGGACTGGTGCCCTCCTGGGAGGACACAGGGAGAAGGCGCCGGATGGGGTCTCGCTAGGACCCAACTACCAGCACTGTAGTCCTGGACCTCTGGCCTCCAGGACCGTGAGGAAATATCCTCCTGTCTCAGCCGCCCAGCTTGAGCAGACTAAGACTGTCCTCAAATCGATCTTGAGATTCTATGCAATTCCAGTTTAAATCCCAGCGGACTGTTTTTGTTTCCCGGTAGAATTTTAAGAGCTGATTTTAAAATTTACATGTGGGTGCAAGGGAGGTAGAGCAGCTGACACAATCTTGAAAACCCAGAAAATAAGTAGAACAAAAGGGACTCGCACTCCCTGGTTTCAAGAATTCCATTGAAGTTCCTGTGACTGAGGTGGAGTGTGGCGTGAGGACATCCAGAAGGGGACCCAGACAGAGAGTCAGGGGATGGTTTTCCCAACAAAGGAGCCGCCATCATTCAATGGGGAGAAAGTCTTCTGATGTCGGAACAACAGGGTAAACACACTGGGGAGAAACGATCCTCAACCTCTCCCTCGGACCACACACACGGGTTAATTTGTGATGTATCACAGACCTAAACATAAAAGCTAACACTAAACCTTCTAGAAGATATAAGAGAGTATCATTCTGATGTTGAGATAGGCAAATATTTCGCAGAATACAAAAAGAAGAAATTGATAAATTGAACTTGACTAAAATTAAAACCTCGGCTGATCAAATGACAGTGTCAATAAAGTGTATGTACATATTTCTGACAAAGGGTCGGTGGCCAGACTGTGTCATGAATCCCTACTAATGAAGATAACCGGTAATCCAATGATGAAGGGGCAGAAGGCTTGACGGAGTTATGACTAACCTATCAGCGGGTAGTGAGGCAGACCCAGCCCAGGAAACGCAGAGCACAAACACATAGAAAAGAATGAGGTGGGGCGAGCGGAGGGGTGTGGACCGTGTGGCCACTCCAGGAAGTCCTTGGCGGCTGCGACGGTAAACCCGTGACGACACCAGGACACAGGGACTCTACTTCCAGGTTTTTACCCAGGAGAGAAGAAGGAATGTCCAGAGACGGGGGTGCCAACGTCCCGGGAAACGCCTGTGTGTCCATGGCCGGGTGGACAACCAGGCCGGGTGCGCATAGGGAAGCAGCGGCCCACGGGAGTTTCTGGGTGAGACAAGTCAGGGACCAAGAGCTCAGTCCGTGATTTGATTTTAGTGAAGGCGAAACTCACCTGAGTTATGAAAACTGGAGTGATGGCTGTGTGCTGGGCAAGCAGACAGTCTGGAGGGGCCGGGAGCGCTGGCCACCCGGGCCCACTGGCTAATGTGTGTGAACACTTATTTAGCAAAACTCATCCAGCTGTTGACTTACGATCTGTGTTTCCACACATACCATTTTCACAACTAAGCAAGCCCACAGGGAGCGGGTGCTCACAGCCGACAGCACGTGCAGTCCACGTGGAACGCCGGGCACCGGCGGCAGTGTGAGCGGGGGGGGGGCCATGCCGGCCAACCGTCTATCTAGCAAAGGTAACACAAGACCGGCACTCCTCCCACAAAACACGTGTGTGTGTTCAGCAAAAGCCACGTACAAGAGCGCTCCGGGCAGGTTTATCTGGAAACAACCAAGTGTCCACCAGTGTGTGGACGGGAAGTCACCCTCCACACGTCCAGTGGGACGCTGCACACAGTGGAAAGGATGAGCTGCCCCTGCCCGTGGGCGAGCCACCCAGGGAGCCGACGGTAGGGTTCTGTTTTCACCAAGTCTGAGAACTGCTGAGCCACTCTCACCAAGAACCACCGCTGCTGGAACACTGGCCTGGGAAGGACCCGGGGGCAGCCCTGAGGGCCCGCTGGCCCTCGGGCCACACGCACGAGCACGCGTGCAGAAATTCATCCTCGTGTGTGTGCTCAGTTAAGACCTACTTCTACAGAAAGGAAAGGGCAGGAAGGCAGGCAGAGAGGATGGGGATGGGGCCAGCAGAGACCCCGCTGCTCCCTCCCTCGGTGCAGGTGGCGGCAAGGAGCCCATCGCCCCGCGGACAGCTCTGCCCCGCACGGCTCTGCGGAGCCGGGAGCCCACGTGTGCGCTGGGGCCTGACTGGTGGCAGATGGGCACGGGGAGAGCCACTCGGACGGTGCTGCCATCCTCGGCCCCCACTAAGCAGAGCACACGGCGACGACCTGGAGACCGTGGTCTCTGGGATGTGGACCCCGGGCACAGGGTTCGGCGTGGGCGCCTGGCAGAGGAGCAGAGAGCTGAGACCAAGGCTGGGAGCCACAGCGGCCAGCACCCAGCAAGCAGCCCGGGCGGATCAAGGGTCGGGGAAGCACAGCAGTGAGGTCAGGAAGGAGGCCAAGGAACCCAGAAGGCTCAGCTGACATGGCAGAGAACAGGCGTGAGGGAGAGGTTAGCAGGGGCCGCAGAACCCAGCGCCGGTCCTAGCAGGAAACGTCTGCAGGAACGACGGGGACAGAGATTCGCAGCACAGAGCACGCCTGGGGCCAGGTGCTGGGGGCCTGGTGGAGCTGGTGGCCCTGCCCCGACCAAGCCGGAGTGGCCTCCAGCTGCTTCTGAGCCCCATTTGGCCACAGTGACAGAAGCTGTGTGAATTAAGAAGAGGAATTTGCCGAAGGGTACTGGGCAGCTTCTGGACTGCAGGGGGCCGAAGCAGCGGGCAGGGGAGGGCCCTCCACCGAGGCACGACCTGCTAGGCAGAGGGGCTCATGCGGTCGCCCGCATCCTAACCCTGAGCCCCCTTGCCGCGCCATCCCTGCCGAAGTTCAGCGGGGAGATCTGAGCAGCGGCCCCTCCTCCCAGCCTGGCACCTTCTCAGCAGGAGACACGCTCTGCTTCAGGTGCCTCAAATGACCCCAGAGGGACCCCCAGTTACCAGGTGCTGCTCGGGGGGCAGCGGTGAGGCTGAAGGGGCCCTGGGGCAGGACTCTGGGACGCAGCTCACGTGGGAGCAGCTCTCCGCCAACCCAGGCCCCACCCCGGACCAGCGGCCAGGTGGCAGACACCACCGGCGGGGTGGGATGTGCACGCGGAACAAGAAGTAGAAACCCTTTCATTCCCGTGTCTTACATTTACATTTTATTAGCTAATCAACATCAACATGCAAAAATAAGCGCTGAATACAAACCTCTACAATATGGTTTCGTGTAAACTACGATGGTTCATCTGATTTGGAAAGTCATCGGTGCTTACTTCAACTGAACTATTATTGGCTTCTGCAATGAACAGTGTTTAGAGCTAAAGTTACGGAGCCGTCGGCAAGGCCTCTGCAGACCCCGGTCCAGTGGATTTCCACGGATACATTCTCAGGCGGGAGATAAGGCGGCACGAGTGACATGACACCCAGCCTACACACATCCTAACACAGCCCCGTGGGCGCGGCTGCAGGCAGGCGGTGGTCCTGGAGGCCGGCCCCTCCCGCGGTGCTGGCGTTTTGGCAGCAGCTCTACAGAGAAGTGACAGGGTCCCTCGTGGCACCGAGTGGCCGCAGGGCAGTCTGGCATGGCCACCAACGCTCCCGGGCCACGGCCGAGGACTAGCCTGTCCCCCGGGGTTCCTCGTTAGCAAAAGGGAGGGAACTGTGAGAACACGGGGAAGGGATCAGTTCCTATGGTGAAAAGTTCTAGCCTCCCTCCGCGTGGTCAGTCTTTAAAGAAGTTTCTCTGAAAGGGGAAAGCGCTTCAGAAGCGTCGAAGAGCTGACTTGTTACAAAATCAAGTACGAGCTTGTTATATCTTACTTCTTTTCTTCCCAAGAGTGTTTGTCGTTGCTCACTGATCTTTGGTCGCAAGAAACAGAAAGGCAGGCAGGCAGGGGCCCGCAGCCGCCCGGGTGCGGCGACCCGCCTACATGATGTACACCTTCTCGGCCTGGGAGAAGTGGAAGACCTCTTTGGTTCTCGGGCAGACGACTTTATCATCCTGCCGGATAGACAGCAGGGACTGAAAAGAAAGACCAGGCGCATTAAGACAGGCCAATATGGTTTAAATCAACGTTTCTATGAGAAACCCACAGAACCAAGGCTCGGAAAATAAGTCACTGCATTTCGGAAAAGTTACTTCCGGCAGGTACCCCTGCCCTAGGCCTTCAGGGCCCAGCCCTGCTAGCCCCGCCCCACCCTCTGACCCCGCCCGCTCTCCCTACAGGCCTCGCCCCTCCCTCGCGCAGCCCAGGCCCCGCCCTCACGTTGTAGCCGTAGACGTAGCCGTTGGGCAGCATCATGGGCGGGTTGTTCTCGTTCATGACGTCCCCCGAGATCTTGCAGACCAGACGCGAGTTGGCGCAGTGCGCCATGGGCAGGGGCTGCGCCAGCTTGTTCAGGGAGCGGCTGCACACTGGGCAGTCGGGGCTCCGCGAGCTGCCGTCCTCCTTGTAGCACTGCCTGCGCGCGGGTTAAGGAGGGCGGGGGCCGGCCGAGGTTCTAGGGGGTCCCCCGGGCACCACGGGGGAGGCTGTTCCGAATGGTTCGATCCGTGGAGTTTGGGCAGGTTTCCACTGGGCACCCCCTCCCCCAGTCGCCCAGTTAAGGCACGGGCCTGAAGCCGGGGGATGCAGCGCCCGTTTCAAGGTGGAGAACGAGGGCGCTAAGAAGCGGGGTCTTGGACCCCAGCCCCACACTAAGAGGGGCACACGGGGAGCCACTCCCAGCGCGAAGGATACGGTGTCTTTATGGCCGAGAGGCCGGCCTGCAGGGTGAGGGTGAACACGGAGTTGTTCCCCAGCTGGTGCAGCCGGTAGTTGTCGTACCGGAACTGCTGGATCAGCATCCGCCACCGGGCCGGGTCCAGCAGGTCCTGGAAGAAGCGGGGCAGAGTTGGGGTGACAACAGCAAACAAGCGTGACTCTTCACCCCTGCAGATGAAAGGTGACGGGAGGAAGAGTCACCCCACTAACGCGCAGGCGGCCCGCGGCGAGCCCGCTGCTGCCTCGCTTTCTGGGACACCGACTCGCTGGGCGGGGACTCGGCTACCCTAGAGCACGTGTCCTGCGGCCTCGAGGCCAGTCAAGGACTTGGGGCCGCAAGGCCAGCTCAGCACGGAGCGAGCAAGAGCCTCTTGCTAAGAGCATTAAGGTCTGAAAGGAGAAGCCTTATTCCTGGAAACCACTTACTAGAAGAGAAGCTTAAATCACGTCCATGCCTAAAACCACCCAGGTTTAGACCCAAGAAGAGAGCGCAGGGAGGGAGGGGGAGACACACACACAAAAGCACAGCCAGAGGTTCTGTGTGAGCTCCTCAAGAGTCCTGGCGGACGGTACACATCGCACTCCAACGTTTAAGAAACGCTTTTAATATTTCTTCTATCCAAGTCCACGGAGAATGAGGTCCACACCCGGGGCTGGCACTGCCCAGTGCCGACTCCGAGGCCCTGCGCAGCCTCTGCTACAGCCGCCTCTCAAAACCAAACACTTCGGCCCGTTCCCGCCGTGAGCGGTCGGGACACGCCTGTGACTTCCCACCACGAGGGACGAGGGTTTCGCTCCCTTAACCAGGCTGCTCCAGCACGTTTCAGGAGTATCTGCCCCCCTGCTCCTGCCTCCAGGACACTCCACTGTCCCAGCTCTGTTTCTGCGTTTCCCGCACCCTAGATCCCCCGCTTGCTCTGGGCCGAAGTTCTCCTGTGTCATCTTGGTCTTCTCTTTTGTGCTGCTCAATCTGTCTGACCAATCTTCATGGGTGGGAGGCTGTGTGGAGAGCTCTGCCCCGGGGAGGGGTGGCCTGCCCTGGCGGCTGTGGCTTCCGCCCTGGCCCGGAGCCCATTCTGAGGCTCGGCTCCTCCTGGCCACAAAGCCATGATGGCAGCACTCGCCTGGCTCTTTACAGCCCCTGCAAGGCCACATCGGGAAGGGAAGGGACACGCTCCGTGCCCTCCTGAGCTGGCCATCTCGCCCCCAAGGGCAGGCCGGCCTTTCCTGCACTTCTAACAACTCTCCAGAGCAGGAAGACCCAACGCTGTGAGTTGAAACCTGAGTTTAGACCTGAAGACCTCTGTGACCTGCTGACTTATATTCCCAAACACTGCAGAAGGCGTGAGTTCAGTCCGGGCGACAAGCTTCCAGCCACCTCCCGAAGGCCTGCGCCACACGCTTTGGGCGGCAGGGGCCGGGTCTGCCAGGGGCCCCACAGAACTCTGCGGGGCGAACACTCAGGGCCTTGGACAGAGACCAGCTTCAAGGCCTGGAGCACAGGGCTGGTTCACCACACAAAGAAGGGGCTTTACCCTCTTCCTGCACACGCTGAAATGCTGAGGCCCAAGGCGATGGTCAGGGAGGCCCTCTGGGAGGGAATGGGGTCACAAGGGTGGAGCCTCATGAAAGGGATCAGTGCCCCTCTAAGAGCTTCCAGAGCGCTCCCGACCCTTCCGCCACGGGAGGACATAGCAGAAGGCTGCAACTCGGATGAGGGCCTCACCGGACCCCACTGGCACCTGATCTTAGACTTCTAGCCTCCAGAACCATCAGCAATACATTCTGCTGTTCACAAGCCCCCAGCTGTGGTGTGTTGTTGCAGACGCCAGAAGGGACTAAGACAGAAACCTGCTACCGGAAGTGGATGCTTTAGGAAACAAATACCTAAACACGGGGGTGTGGCTTTGGAACTGGGCAATGAGCAGCAGCTAGAAGCTTGGAGGTAATGCCACACAAAATGGACCATTAAAAGGTGGGCCCAGGAGGAGGAGGGGAGAGCGGCAGGGAGCGCCCCAGGCTCCGCAGAGAAACCTAGGAGCTGTGGACTGTCAAGGCCACTGTGATGAGGCCTCAGATGGAAGAGGATCATGTTACTGGGAACTGGGGGGAGGGCTCCTTGTTACGAGGTGTGCGGAGCCTGGCCGAACTGTGTTCGTGGACGTGGACGGGGGAGCTGTGGGTGATGAGCTGTCTCTGAGCAAAGTGCTGAAGGTGCGGCTCGGCTTCTCTTGAGTGTTTATAACAAAAACCAAGAAGAGAAGAATGACTTAAAGATAGAATCGTTCGTCAAGAGGAAGCACAACTTCAGGATTTGGGAAACGCTGTTCACACTGTAAACACTGAGAAAGGCTGTTGAGGAGAGGAGACCAGTGGTGGGCGGCACCCAGGACTCAATGGGCCACCCCAGAGAAAACAGCCAGTTTGAACCTCAGGGGAAGGAGAAGGGAAGGAATGAAGGGGGGCTGTCAAACTTCTTAGGTTTTACAGGACGGGACTTGGGGTGTTTTTCCAAGAGAAGGTTCAAAGGTCATTAGGGCGGCCCCCAGGTTTCAAAAGGACCACAGCTGTGGGGGGTATGCCCCTGCCCAGACCCACATGGAACCTCAAGGTCAAGGAGAGCCACCCAAGGGGGAGGGACCGAGGACAGATGTGCCCAGTGATCCTGGCGCAGGGAAGAGAAAGCGGATCAGGAGCAAGCGAGGTCAGGAGAGACACTGGCAGAGCCGTGCAGAGGCCCCGGCCTGTCCAGCCCTGACCAGGCACTCCAGAGAGCGGCGCCCCCGGGGAGGGAAAGGGAGCGGTCAGGCACTCGGAGCTGCGCTTTGCAGCTGACGTGCTTCGGGAGGTTTTCTGATATAAGTTGTTTTTTTTTTTTTTGCAGTACGCGGGTCTCTCACTGCTGTGGCCTCTCCCGTTGCGGAGCACAGTCTCCGGACGCGCAGGCTCAGCGGCCATGGCTCACGGGCCCAGCCGCTCCGCGGCATGTGGGATCTTCCCGGACTGGGGCACGAACCCGCGTCCCCTGCATCGGCAGGCGGACTCTCAGCCACTGCGCCACCAGGGAAGCCCTGATATAAGTTTCTTTTACCAGCATAATGGGAACAAGACAGGAAATGTGACCCTGGGTCCCACGAACCAGGCCCAAGACGGGAAACGAACAAGTCATGCGTGGGCCACGCTCGACTGTGGCAGTGACTACAGACCAGACCTTACGAGCGCCCGGGGCCCCCAGGCGCACCCTACCTTGTAGGGGGAGATGTGCGTGTCCGGCGGGAATGCCAGCATGCCCATGACCTGGCGGACCTCGTCCAGCTGGCTCCCTTCGGCCTGACTGAAGTGCTTTCTTGCGTGTCTGGAAAAGGACAGCGCGGCCTGGTGAAGTCTGCGCTCCCAGCGCCGGGAAGCTGAGCTCGGCTCCATGGTAGCTGCGGGATCCTGGGCCCCGCCCCCACCCAGACATGCGGAAAGCCTCGGGACTCAGGCACCCCCTCCTCTAGGGGACGGGGACGGGCTGCGAGGCACCAAGTACAGAATCCCATCTAGAGAACACCCAGAGGCAGTGCCTGAACGCAAACGGTACCTGCCCGAGCCCTTCCAGGTGACCCTGGGTGCCACGAACCGGGCCCAACGACATCCATGGCACCCGGATCTGACCCGACCCGCCCCTCCTCCTGCACAGCCCCTGGGGCCCCAGAGAGGGTCCAGCCTCCCGCCTCTGCAGTGACCCCCAGAACAGCCTCACTCGCGTCCACCGATCAGACCCCGGGCGCTGAGCCCTGTCTGTGCAGGTGGAAACAGCAGGAGGGGGCGGGGACCCCTGCCGCCACGCCTGCACTCCAGCCTCCTTCCCTGAGGCTCCCCGTGGAGAGCAAAACTGGCCCCGCCCACCCTCTAACCACCACATCCTGGGCTGGGAGCCCCCCAGCCCGGCGCCCCATGCCTCCAGGAGACAGAGCTCAGGGCGCCAGGCTGAAGCTGCAGCAGCGGGAGGACCGACACAGCTGCCCAGGGCTCTCTTGCCCTGGGGACACTGTGCTCCCCGCTGCCCACAGCCTGACCTGGGACGGCCATTTGCTCCAGGAACCACGACGGGAAGAGTGCGGTGGAGGCCTGGCCCTGTCGGGGGCGCCCGTGGCCTCACCCCCGCTCAGCAATGGGAGAGAAGCAGGGCAGTGCGTCCCTGGGCAGGGCCCAGCCAGCCAGAGAAGACCTGCCAGACACCCGCCCTGCCTGCCCCAAACCAGACCGGGAGGGGACCCGAAACGCCCGCCCCGAGAGTCAGGAGGAAGGCCTACCTCACAGCATCCAGCCTCTTGTTCTGCCGGATGAGCTCAATGAACTCCTGGATCCTGAGGCTGAACTCCAGGCAGCTCTGAGGGTGAAGACAAGACAATGGGCAGCTTACACGGGGTCACCGGAGCCACGTGCCAGCTTGAGGCCACGCGCACAGCGACAGCCGCTCCGAGTCACCAGGGAGGCAGGGCTGCCACTGAAACCGCAATCTCAATCACAGTCGTGGCTTTCTAGGCCCGGCCCCTCCCAGCGCAGCCTCGGCCAAGCGTGCCCCTCGGGCCAGGCCGGGGAGGGCAGGGAGGGCCGGCAGGCGGTGCCGGGGGCGAGAAGCAGCGTGGGCCGTCGGCAGCGCAGAGGGCGGTGGGTAACCGCACAGACAAGCGGCCCAGTTCCTGTAAGTCAGCGAGCGTGCGCCCTCCTCTACCTCCAGCCTCGCCGGCCGGCAGCCCTCAGCCACACGGGGCGCCTTCCACCGCCAGGCGGCTCCGGAGCCGGGCAGCGTTGAGGCCTGGGCACCCGGTAGGTGGGAGGGAGGGAGCGCTGGGCGCGGACCCTCAGGGTGGGGGCCGTGAGAACTCCGAGAGAATGCTCCAGGCAGAGGGATGAGCCAGTTCAGAGGCCCGGGGCCGGGGGGTGGGGGGCCTGGGGCACTTGGCCAGGACCAGGTGAAGGAGGCAGAGGTAGCGAGAGCCAGTCAGGGGCTGGTTCCTGGAAGGGGCAGGAGCCCCAGGATTTGCCAAGGGTGCGGGGGGGCTGGGGCTGCTGTGCCAGGAGGTGGCCGTCTCCCAAAGGTGTCACCTGGGAGGCGTAAATCCCAAAGCTCCACGGGAGACTCTGCGGGCGGCTAATGGGGCCCCAACCAGGGGGGTTGCTTGTATGGGAGCCCAAACTAACTTTGAAATCTTGGTGATATCAATCCAATTGGGGCTAAAACCCCTGCGGTTGGGGGTAGAGGGCAAGCAGGCAAAGTGAACTTTCATGACCTAAGGTGAAAAACCTGGATTATTTTACAAGAGAAGTAATTTAGATGATCACATCTCGAACATGGTTTCCACCAGAGACAGAATACCTGGAATTAACAGAACAGGACGCAAACCTCACTGTCACTGCCACAGCGCCCAGGTCGCAAGATGGCGTGAACGGTGCTCTATGCCTGACGCTTCAACTCAGGTTTGCCAACCCCGCGACTCCCCACCCAAGCCCCGGCGTGCACACTGCATTCTGGGGAAGCGCCTGGGCCGGACCCTGGGAGGACACCCTACACAAAGCCCCCAGCCCCGCCCCAGGGACACGGGGTGAGGCCGGGCTGACTTGACCACCAGACCGTGCTGCCCAGGGCATCCAAGGCACGGCAGCGATGCAGAGAGCCACTTACCTGGTGCCCACACATCCACCCCACAGGTGCTCAGGGAAGGCGGTCTCCCAGCCCGAGCCCCACTCCCTGCCCTCTGCACGGGGGACTAAGCCCTGGGCAGCAGTCTGTCCTGACCCCCGACTGGCTGGGGAAGGGCGCAGGCCGCCTGGGCGGTGCCGCACAAACCAGTGAAGAGGCCACGCCCCCTTCAGAGGCCAGACCAGCAGGGCCGAGAGGGGGAGTATTGGGGAGAGGCCCCGCCTGCCTCCGGGACCGGTGACTGCTTCCGCTTGGGGCCGCCGGTGGATGTGCAGCCGAGGAGCGCCACGGGTAAACGCCAGGCCACAGCTTTACACGACTGACACGTGGAAATGCGTCGCGTTATTTACGGTGGCTCTTTGCTCTCCAGGTTAACCTTCAAACAGTCCGCTGAGAGGGAAGCAGGCGGTCACTCCACGTGGACGGCTACGATCTGGGTGACGTCATGTGCTGCTGGCTGAACACGCCCCGTGCTGTCTGAGAAAGGCGCGGCGTTCTCCCACTTATGACCCCTTCCGAGTTTGCAGACACGCAGCACACACGCTGCTGCCTCTGTTAGCCTGACGTGTCCAGAGACCCAGGTCAGCTCCGGAGACTTTCCTTGCTGCGCCTACCCTTGGATGTATTTCTCAACTGCGGGAAACGTGGGTCTCAGAGTTTCTTTTCTCGTCTAGAATCTCATCACTGCTCTGAGGGATCCCTGGCATCTGGCACGGGCACCCCTGACCCCCCGCCCCAGCTCCCTCCCCTCCCCGGCCTGCGAGTGTGATCTAGTGCAGGAGCTCACGTGTGCCCACACATGTACGAACTGTACAGTGCCTGCGCACTGACTTGTGTTCAGACGCTATCTTGTACTGAGCACGTTCTGGTGGCATCAGGTTGTTCTCCAAGTGCGCTTCTGGACGACTACTTATGCTCCTTCAAGTTACACGGCGAGGTCACAGGAATGTACCATCCGTGGATTCGGCCCCTGCCAGCCCGCCCCTGGTAGCTGCAAGGCCCCCGCTTTGACCCGGCCCACGTGGTGTGCCCTGGCCAAGCAGCAGTGTTCTCTGGGAGGGAACAGGGCTTGCAGAAACCGCCTTTCGCGACCGGAGGCCTATTTTCCTTCTGCCCTGGTCCCCACCGAGCGCACAGCCGTGGGGGTGGAGCAGGAGAGCGGGCGCGTGTTACATACCAATTCTGGCTTTCCTTTTATGGTTTCCATACCAAGATCCTCACTCTCTTTAGGGGAGCCACTGGCCACTCTACTTTTCCGTCCCGTCTTCGCGTCGTGCTCGCTTTGGCGGCCCTGAGTGGCAGAGAGTGTCACCCTTGGCTGGTGACTATGTGCACACGACAAGCTCAACGGGGCGGGGTTAGAGGCACTCAGTTTAGAACACAGAAGACAAAGTTTTTCTGACAGAGGCAGGAAAGGTTAATACAATCAAGCATTTCTGCAAGCCCTAAGGCAAATGACACCTTTCAGTAAGGATGTTTAAATTCTGCAATTTACGTTTAAGTGCCTATTTTTAAAGCTGCTTGTGGGTCTCAAGAAAGGCTGTATTGGAGAATATCCCAGCCTGGAACTCTGCACCCTGGCAGGCGGGTACCCGCTCCCACCGGCTTCCCCACGTGTGTGTGGGCCAACCCGGCGCCAATCCCCCCCCCCCCCCCCGCAGCGGCCACGCGCAGCGCAAGCGCGGTCAACACCTCGTGCTCAGAACTTCTGGCCAAACCATAATGCAGAGGGGGTGCACTTTTCTGGGATTTTACCTAAAACCCAAACGCCACCCCCAATAAAACCCCAAAACCCATACCAAACCCAATAATCCTCCACTATGAATCAGAACGCCAGAACTCTGAACCAACAGGTGAAAGCACTTCGGCTCTACTGCAGGTGGCGAAGCTGCCTCCCCACCCTGCAAGCTCTGCCCAGGCGCGCCCTGCCCCCTCCAAGAACCCTGTCAGGTGCAGCCCCGCCCCTCCAGGAGCCCCGCCCAGGCGCAGCCCCGCCCCCAGGAGCCCCGCCCAGGCGCAGCCCCGCACACCTTCATCTTGCGCAGCCGGGACTTGTTGTCGTGGCACCAGGCCAGGCAGGTGGCTGTTTCTCGCCTCTCCAGGGACTCCTCCACCTCTTTGGCTGTCAGGAACATCTCGATGTTCACTAAGTCCTGCAGGGAAGGAAGTACTGGCTTAGAGCACGGGACCCCGGACCCGCCGAAGGCCGGCCCGACAGTCTCATCTTATAGGAGCACCCCCGCCCCCTGCCGGGGCAGCCCCTCCGCGGGCCAGGTCTGCACAGCAGGCAGGCCTGCGCCCCAGTTAGATGCTGGCTCCCAGGCCCCCTGAGAGCCCAGGCCCTGCCAGAACCTGGGGCCCTGAAGGGCAGAGGTCTGCCCCCCTTCACCTCTCAGGGCAGCCGCGGAGACCCCAGCAGTTCATACTCTCATTTTCTGTGTTTTGCTCTGCAGATTGATCTAAAGTTTAGATTTCTGAGAAGGGGCAGCGGGGTGGTTAGGGGCTGCAACTCTCTGCCCTCCGCCGTCTGCTCCCCTCTCTCCGTCCCCGAGGCCTGGCAATCTGGGAGGGCAGGCCAAGTGCAGCTGCATCTGCGGGGCAGGAGGATCCCAGTAGGGCCAGGGACCCGCAGGAACGAAGCCACCAACTCAAGTGCACACCTGCTGCAGTCAAGGGGGCTCTGTGTGGTGCCGGGAAGTGCAAGGCCCCCAGCAAAAGGTTGGGTTACAGCCAGCGAGAAGGACCTCCCTGGTCGCACACGGCAAGGTGATGAATGCTCAGACATCACAAAAGGAGGGGGTTCATTAGAAGAAAACGAAAATTTCAAAAGGTAAATTTCTCTTCCATCTGGAACAGACTCGAGCAGAAAACGTTAGTGAAGGTCGTTTTCTCAGTTACCAGGTGGAACACCCAACCCAAACATCCCTGGAACCCCGTGTCTCCAGGGTCCCCGCTCAGGCCTCATGGGCTGTTGGGCACTGCAGAGCACAGGACAAGAGAGCTTTCTCGCCCACACTCTCTCGACCAAGGTCTGCCACGGCAAAGCAAGCCAGGAGCTCGCCACCGAACTTCCGTACCCAGGCACCAGGGCCATGTCAAGCTCCCTGTGGGAGCTGTGCTGCAAAAGGACACAGAGGCCTACTGGTGGATGCAGCGTTAAGGTGCAAGCTTTTAAGTAAGAGACACCTTTTTTTTTTTTTTTGTGGTACGCGGGCCTCTCACTGTTGTGGCCTCTCCCGCTGCGGAGCACAGGCTCCGGACGCGCAGGCTCAGCGGCCATGGCTCACAGGCCCAGCCGCTCCGCGGCACGCGGGACCCTCCCAGACCGGGGCACGAACCCACGCCCCCTGCATCGGCAGGTGGACTCTCAACCACTGCGCCACCAGGGAAGCCCCAGAGACACCTATTCTATTTCAAGAGAAAGTCACTGAATGCATATAGCTATTGATGCTGCAGTGAAAACCAGGCACTTACAGCAAAATTAACAAGAAGAAATAATCGAGTACAGTTACTTGGCAACAAGGCGGCGCCCATGGACCAGCTAGCTCCTGAAGCATCTCCTGCGGAACCAAATGGGTCAAGGGCAGAAGAGCAGCTGACCAGAGGGCCCGGGGTGTGCTCCTGTTGTGTGTGTGTGTGGGGGGGAACACTGGAGATGCCCTGTCAGCTTTCCAGCTCCTGCATGGCCGCTCCAGACAGCGGGCAGGTCAGGGTGGCCACACAAGGGCAGCTCTACCCACGTCCTCAGTAGGGACAGCGGCTGGGCCCGCAAGAGGCACCCCCAACCTCCCCGTCCTGACCGACGATTACAGAACAGGACCCAGTCAGACAGGGCTGGGAGTGTGGCGGGCCGAGCGCCACGGCCGCTGCTCCTCCCGGCTGCTACCTGGCGTTGCCCTCCCGAGGGGAGCTCTGATGACGAGGTACCCCGTGGCTGCCGCAACCAGGACTCACTAATCCAGTTCTCTGCTCACCGCCCTCACTGCAGAGGTGGGCTTTCTCATGTCGCTTCCTTGGCCATTTCTCCACTGTCTTCTTTCCCCTGAACCCTTCCCACTGGGCAAGGCCAGGCGCCCAGACGACATGCTAGTCTTTCTTCTCTCCCATTTCCCACCTTTTCCAGTTCTGCTCTAAATTCCAAGAGGTGGCCTCTCCTGCCTGCACCCCCCCCGGCATCCCGGGTCTTTCCAGGTCTTTCCTTTCCTGCTGACGGTCCTCTGACATCCTTGGACCCTCAGTTACGGGAGCCACAGTGAAGATGTTAAACCAGCCGGCGGGAGGCGGGCCAGAGCGAGCGCCAACCACAGTCCGCTCCCGGGAGGCGCAAGCATGGAAGCTCCTAACACAGGGACCACAGCGGACTCCACCGGGCGTTCCTCCCTTCTTGGCCGTCTGCGTAGCCCGCACTCCCCCTCTTCGTGGTGTCTTTTGATGAAAAGAAGTCCTTGACATTAAGGAGCCCCAGCTGCAGCCTCTTCCTGGGAGGCCTCGCCCAACCCCAAGGCCAAGAGGATGTCCTCCTGCATCTGCTTCTGAAAGAGACTTGGCTTTCCGCGCCCTGTGTGAAGCTGGGGGCTCCTGTGGAAACCCTCTTCCAGGACTGTCTCCTCGACGAGGTGCACGCCGATCTCCTGGGGCTGCGCCCTTCTGCTGAGGACCACCAGCCCCTCCCCCGCCGCCCTCCCGTCCCTCTTGGCACTTCTGCAGACACGTCACCTTCAGCAAATCTCGTCTGACTTCGTGCTTCTCCCCTCTACAAGGTACACGTTTGGGGGCCAGGAGGCGTGGGGAGCTCGTGCCTCACCAACCACCGCAGGTGTGCGTGGCCATGCCCTCGCAGGTGTGCGGGGGGGAGGGGGCGCGGGAGTGAAGCCTGACGCCCACCGCAGATGGACAGGCTGTGCCAGGAATGTGAGGCTAGGAGAGCCCGTCGGTCAGAAGCTGGCCGTGCTGGGCAGCGGAGGGAGGGGTGAGGAGAGCAGGCACCAGGGACCACTGGGCACCGAGCTGAGACTTGTGGCCCTGCCGCCCACAGCAGGAGCCTGGGCACGTGGCACATGCAGCTCCGGGGAGCCGCCCGGGACTGGGGTGCAAGAGTGAGGAGCCCCCCGTCCCCAGCCCCACTGCACGAGTGTGTCAGCCACGTCGAAGGAAAGGCCTAGGGCTGGAACTAGACAGGGACATGGACACAGCAGGAAGTGGGGCCAGGGTGCACAGTGAGGACCTGCGGATGCCGGTGTGGGGGTGACAGCACGATGCTGTCAGGGACCCAAGGCCACCTGCCGGGACAGGGGGCAGGGTCTCATGCTGGGGTTTCGAGCAGCTAGGGCTGAGCCCCTCGACCCAGGGTGGGAGCCACACACACACGGGTGACATTTAAGCCATGCCAGGGGATGGGACTGGCGGGGGGGGGGCAGGTAGGCCCCAGGCGGCCAGCAGTGCTCAGACTGAGGACTTAAGAGTGAGGAGGGGCGGAACCAGTGGGTCCCGAGCATGTGGCAGAGGAGCAGGCTGAGACGGGACCCCACGTGGAGACGAGGGAGACACTGCCGTCCACACGGATTCTGCTGCCAGAGGCTCTGGTCGACACAGGACGTGGACAGGGTCGGCTGGCCACGCACTCTGGTCTGAGCAGCCCGAGCAACTGTTCCTTGCCCCCCCGCCCCCCCAGTGAAGGCTGCCCTCGGGACACCAGGGTACCACTGCCCCCAGCCACACAGCCCCAAAGGCCAGAGAAAGGTGCGGGCCGACCTGCAGAGGCCCTCCGCCACCGGCCAGCAGCCTAGGGTATCGAGTACTTCCACACCTGCACCCCCGGGGTCACCACACACGGACAGATGGAAAACGTGCCTGACCCCAGAGAAAGGCGTCACCCCAGGGGGACAGTCACGGGACGCGCCTGGCGGCAGGAAAGCGGGCAGCGGTGCGGGGAGGGATCCCTGTCCACACTCTAGCTCCTCGGAACACGTGCAAACCATGCGGCAGGTGCGACACACCCCTAGAGCCGTCACGGGCGGGAGGGGACCTCCCGGCTCAGGACGCACGAGTGGCCGAGTGCAGCCTCCATGAAGGGCTGGGAAGCCGCGGCCCCGCGCCCACCTCGATGCCACTCTGGCGCGCCAGCTTCACGGCCGTGTTGTAGTAGCCACAGCGCAGCAGGTGCTCCACCATCATGCGGTCCATGCGCTTCCTCTTCCACACGCTGGCCGCTGCCGGCTGGTCGCTGCTGTGCTCCTTGAGGTGCTCGATCCTGCGCTTGCATAGCTTGGCGCTCTCACCCTCCGCCTGGATGGACTCCACCGCCTGTGACACGCGAACAGAGGGGGCGCTCAGGATGGGTGGAGACCGGGCACGCCACCCCCATCGCCGAGGACCAGGAGGCAAGGAGGTCAGAGGGGAGCTGGGGCCCAGGGCCACAGACAGCAAGAGTGTGCGGGGCTGCTGCCACCGAGCGGACGGCAGGGTCTGTCCACCTCCTCAGGGATGTTACTGCTTTACATGCGCTGGGGCTATGCTGCCAGAGGCGTAGAACTTAAACTTTGTCACAGCTTCCTGGTTAATGAAACTACTTGTCGTTATAACACGACTTTCTATCTTTTATAATACTTTCCCTTAAAGGCAATTTTGCTCAAAACTAAGACAGCCAGGTGGAAGTGCTCTACGCCTGCGCGCCACATAGCAGCCACTGTCAACCATCTGAAGTGTAGCTCGTGCAACCCCAGCAGAGAATTCTTGATTTTATTCCATTTAAATGTTAGTGGGCACAGGTGGCTGGTGGCTACGCACTGGACAGCAGGTCCAGAATTCTGGTCGGCCCTTGTTTCCCTCCAGCACATTCCACCAAGGTTTGGCTTCCAACTGGCATCAAGAAGTCAGCTGTCAGGATACTTGCTGCTCCTTGACAAGCGGATTTTCCTCCACCTGCTTTGAAGATTTTTCTGTCTCTCTTTTCTTCAGTCTCACTGTGAAAGTCCTAGTTACGTTTACTTTTATTTAACCTGTTTAGGTCTCCGCGTCATTCTCCCGCCCGCCTCTCCTGGACTCTGGCCCACTGCACAGTCCCTGCTCTGTTCCCTAATCTCTCACCCTCTCATGCACTCTCATCTCTTCATCCCTGTGCTGTATTCTAGGTAATTTCCTCAGACCCACCTTCCAGCTCACTAACTCTCTCTTCAGCTTGGTCTGATTGTTAAGTGTTAAAATGTTTGTTGTAAGCAAACATTTGAGTTTTTCATTTGCTACTTTTCACTTCTTGTATTTTTACTTGGTTCTTTTTAACTTTAAATGACATAGTTTCTACTCCCTGCAGATATTTTCAAGCTATTTTTTCATTCTTTAAGCACAGTAAAGTATGGTACTTGATAGTTTCTGTACCCGAAGTCTGTGCAGATCTCTTTCTGTTCCTGCTGTGTTGCAGTCGTGGTGTCTTGTGTACCTGTCCTGGTTACTGTAGTTGAACCATCTGATGCTCAGATGGAAGGCATCCTCCACTCAAGAGAACTGCATTTACTCTACCTGGAGCCTGGAGGCAGCACCTGCTGGGACCACTCAGACCAGGCTGAAGGAGGGGGTGGGCGGCAGTGCTTCTCCCAGCAAGTTCACTTCTGGGCACCCTCACCTGAGGTGTAGTGCTGCTGGGTCCTGCCATCAGGCCCCCAACTCTAAGGGCCCTGAGTCACTGGCCAGTGAGGCCCTTGCTGGGGGATCTCTCTAGGCAGCAGGGGTCCCTCGCCTTCTAGCCCCCCTGACCCCCTGCTCTCCAATTCTGGCGAATAAAATGTTTTCAAATATCTTATCTCACTTTTTAGGGCTTATCAGTGGGCATACCTACCATTCCCAGAAACAGGATACCCTATGTGCTGTTCTGAGGTGAAATTGTGAAAAAAATAAATCAATCTACTACCCATCCTGGCCGCCCCGACCTGGGCTCCCTGGGACATCTGGAGTCAGGATAACCTGGCCCTACAGGAACAGGAATGTGGGTCAGGAAGCCGGCCGTACAGCTGACAGACTCCAGAGCGCGGACAGCAGGGGAGGGGGGCCCCTCCACCGCAGCTCCCCCAGGAGGCGGCCCCTTCTCAGGACAACTGGGTGAAGGGTGCGCCTGTGGGGTGCGCGCAGCCTGGGGGCAGGGCAGGCAGCATGGCCCGGAAGCAGCACTGACCTTCCTCTTGAGCACACTGAGCTTCTCCACCACACCATCCAGGAGGCTGACCACAGAGTCCACGGCTGGACAGCTGCTCAGGGTCTTCTCTAGCTCAGCCACTACCATGGTGACGTGGCTTGTCTCCCGGTCAATGTTCTTCTGTGCGGCACGGAAGCGCTTGTTCAGTGTTTCGTAGGGCACCTGCAGAAGACAGAAGGCCACTAACTCCACACGGTTGGTGGGTGGGCACCACCCATCGTCCACGCAGGATGTGTGGGCCTCCTTCGTGGCACTTTTTGAGGCAAGAGGCTTCGGCTTCTCATTCTCTAAAAATGTATCTCCTCTAAAACCTGCCCAAGCCCCACAAAAGGCCCGTGTGAGTGAGGGTCTCCTGTGCTCCTAGACAAGGACACAAAGGCTGAGATGCACCCTGACCCACATCTAAGATGTAGTGCAGCCTCCACTCTTCCCAGAAACCTCCACAAGCCAGCAGACAGAAAGATCACCAAGTTCATCTAGAATAACACAGCTAAGGAAATGAGCAAAAAGGAGAGAAGTACTGGGGGCTTTAATCGATGGACATGAAAGCCCACGATGTGCAGCAGAGATGCCGATGAGCCTGGCGGGCACTAGGCTGAGGCCGGACAGAAATCAGCACCTCAGGTGCACCTCAGGGTTAGGAAGGTGACGGCATCAGCACCCATGGGAGATCATAGGCACACATTTAACTGATCTCAACGAGAGGACGCCCATTCCCCTGAGTTATTAAAAACCACCCATTCCGTCCAGAGCATGGGAAGATAGAAAACCCACGAAGCACCACTGAGAAGTCTGGAGAACTGCTGCTCACACACTCGTCGGCCCCCAGGGTCATCACAGCGCAGCAGGCAGGGTCCAGCACCGCACCCCGGGGACCCCTAGGGAAACCCACCGAAGACAGGGACTCCCTGCCAGCACTCCCTGCTCACACGGCAGGTCTCCATGGGATTCTGCGACGGCTGCCGCAAACCGCCCCTGTGAGCGCTTCGTCTTCAGGCCCGCCCAGCAGGGAAGCACCCACTCCTGGGGCACTGCTGGCTCCACCGACACTTGCTAGGCACCAGCCGTGTGCCAGGTACTGTGCCTGGCAGGGAGGAGACCCAGGCCTGGCTCAGAGCCTGGGCTTCCCAGCAGCAGAGACCCTGGGGTGATGGCAGAGCCAGGCTCCAGCCACGGAAGGACCACCACAGCAGGACTCTTGGCCGGAGACCCAGCAAGGCCAGCACCGTCCTTGCCCTCAGCTAGCACTCCCATTCGGCAGTGCATAAACATGCCTGTCCACACCTTGGGTTTCGCCAGTAGTCTGAGGAGCAGAATGCCACGAGCTGAGCCCCATCTGCCACGTGTGATGGGGTGGGCTCGGCACCGGGTGGCCACCCCGCTGGGACTCGGGCTCGCTGATGACTGCTGTGGGTGGCTATCAAAGCACAACCGAGCTACGAGGCCAAGCCCAGCAGGACACGGGACACGGCCTCACACGGACGTTCGGGGCCACCTGCTGCTGGTGGGCGGCGTGGGTCCCCCTGCATGGGCCACCGGACTGGGCTCTGTGGTCCACCCCCCACACCGGCCGCATCCTCTGGACTCAGTACTTCCTGTAAGAAAAAACGGAGGGGCTCCTTCGGTGTCCACTTGGTCAGAAAGTGACCACTGCGTACAGCACCCAACACGGTGCCAGGCTCGCGGCAGACAGCAAACCGCACGTGGTGAAGGATCCCCTCCAGCTCCTGTGGAGGGTGTGTCCTGCCACAGGCTGGGATTCTGGAGGGTGGAGGCACGACCCAGCCTTCAACCACCACCCGTGGTCTCCACGACCAGGACTGGGGGGGTTGGGTCTCTGCAATGGGAGCGGCACGTAGAGCAACCCCAAGATTGTGTGACGCCGGCACCGGAGAAGATGCCCCAGGGTCCTCAGCTGCCTTCGGTTTGCCCCCCAACGCCACCGTCCTGACCCGACGACCCCCCCAGGCAGCCTCCATGGCGCGCAGACAGGGAGAGACGCCCGCGGGGGGCTGAGGTCAGGGCTGGTGGGGTCACTGATGACCGCACACGCCCTTCCAGGCTGCTTGTTAAACCCAAGTGAGCGCAGGCGTTAATGTTACTGCTTGAAAAAGTGAGCACTCAGTTCCAGAACGACTGGGAAGTGGGTCACCGGCTGTGCCCTCAGGACCAGGGGCCAGGAGCGGAGGCAGCCTGCCCGGGTCCCGCAGGCCGTCTGCGTGAACACACTGTGTATTTGGAATCTGAGCTGGACCGATGCATTCATAAAAGAAAACAGAGTGGAATTACTAGAAAACAAGTTGAACAAATCCCACGATGCACAATGAACAAAGCTCCTAAGGTGTTTTTTATTATCACATCCAGACGTTAAAATTCTCTTCCAATAAATATAATCAAAACCACCATGACACAGGAGAAAAGAGTCACGTGCCTGCACAGGCACGGGGGCGACCACGGGCCAGAGAGCCTGCACGGGCCGCGCACACACCGGTACACCCGTGCGCGTCACCGAGGCAGGGGGATTCCAAAGAAAGCTCTGTGGGCTGGGATCCGACTTTCAACTCTTATCCTGAAAAGCAGCCAGCAACGCTCTCACATTCATCCGCAGCCCATCGTCAGGATCCTGTCCCAACAATTTACACTGTAAGGTAACAGTCAAGCTTACCTATTTCTCTTCTGAGGCAAGAAGCCGACTCAGGGTCTGGCATACGTCCACTGTGCGGGAATGGAACCATGGCACAGCCCGGCCGGTGGTGGGGGTGGTGGCAGCGAGGGTGCCACCCCCGCACGTGGCCCACACCCCGCCCCACCCAAGCTCCTGATGGCTCTGGACACTCCCGTCCCCCAGAGGCCTCTCCTGCACCTGCACCAGCCCCACGCCTCTCCTGGCCCTGGCCATCCTCCCACGCCCCAGGCCACCGGCCCACATGCTCGGGGGCCACGCGCTCTGCAGGGCTGAGCTTTCGGGTCCCACCCTCTGCTGCCCATGCGCCCCTCTGAGCTCGGCCACCCACCCCCTGCACGAGCACCTGGAATCAACGTCCCTCCCGGGGACACCGGGCCGCCCAGGCCTTGCCTCTCCCGCCTTTCCCCAACTGTCCCCTGCTGTTCTGTCACCAACAGCTCCACAGGTTCCTTCCCAAGGGGCTTTTGCCAAAAGAAGGGGTGGAATTTCAGAAATGCTGAAGACTCTAAACCATGCCAAAGTATCACTGAGAACGAGGCACAATTGCGATGCCTGCAGATAGGCAAGGCTCCACACCCCTCAGCAGCCAAGCCCCTTCTGGGAGGAAAACTACTGAGACGGTCCTCGGTGAGACAACAAAACCACAGAGACATGAGAAGTGCAGTGAGGTGGGAAAGCAACAAAGAGCCAGACTGAGAGAAAAACTCTGTGTTCTTCAATACATTCCTAAAGCACAGGCAATGAAAGCAAGGGTAACAAATGGGACTACATTAGACTTTAAGACGTCTGAAAGCAAAGGAAACAATCGTCAGAGCGCAACGGCAAACCGGGAACAGGAAGAGATGTTTGCAGACCACACGCCTGGTAAGGGTTACTATCCAGGCTTCATAAGGAACCCCGACAGCTCCACGACGGAGAGACAAATAACCCAACTGAGAAATGGGCCACGGACTTGAACTGACATTTCTCCGAAGAAGAGACGCGGCCCCGACCCGTGTGGGGAGGCGCTCAGCACCACTAACACTCGGGGAAACGCCAGTCACAACCACAAGGAGAGCAGCACACACCTCGGGACGCTCCCAGCGGGAACAGGGAGCAGCCGTGCTGGGGGGTGCCGGCCCCTACTCTGGGACTCCACCTCCAGGACCGGAAGGAACAGTGTGTGCTGTGGGGCGTTCTGTCAGAGTGGCCCGAGCTGACTTAAGAGAGTCCTAGAGATCTGAGCGCGATACAGCACTGCTAGACACTTAGAAATGATGGAGCTGGTTCATTTGTTTTTTACCTGGATAAAAAAAAATCCTGAATGATTTTGGTAACATACGGGCAATGGTGCCTGATTCAAAGCACTGGTCCAGGAAGGCATGGAGACCAAGGAGGGTGGGCGACCTGGGGGGTGGACCCACGTGCATGGTCCGTGTGGCCAACCAAAGAGACAGGGCAATTCAGGGCAGAGAAGACCGGCTGTCTCCGCAACAGAGGTGCCGGGACTGGACCCCACGTGGGAAAAGGACAAACCTCAACCTGTGCCTCATAAAATCTGCACAGATTCCCTTGAAATGGACCACAGACCTAAACATAAAAGCTGAAACTGTAAAAATCCTCGACGTAAACATAGGAGAAAATCTTCACAACCTTGAAATAGGCGAAGATTTCTTGCAGGTACACAGAATGCACTAACTGTAAAAGAGGAATCAGTAAATTAGTCTTTATCAAAACTAAAACTTTCGCCCTTTGAAAGATAATTTAAGGTAAGCTGCACCACTTTTTTTTTTTAAACCACCCCCCCCCCCCGCTTTTTGTAATTTATTTTTGGCTGCGTTGGGTCTTCGTTTCTTGCATGTGGGCTTTCTCTAGTTGCGGCAAGCGGGGGCTACTCTTCGTGGCGGTGCGCAGGCTTCTCACTGCAGTGGCTTCTCTTGTTGCGGAGCATGGGCTCTAGGCACATGGGCTTCAGTAGCTGTGGCTTGCAGGCTCTGGAGTGCAGGCTCAGTAGTTGTGGCACACAAGCTTAGTTGCTCCGTGGCATGTGGGATCTTCCCGGACCAGGGCTCGAACCCGTGTCCCCTGCATTGACAGGCAGATTCTTAACCACTGTGCCACCAGGGAAGTCCCCCTGCATCATTTTTTATTTTACCAATTTCTAATTGAGATATAATTCAGATACTATAAAATTCCCCCTTTTAATTCAAGTATACAACTTAGTGGTGTTTAGTATAACCACAGGCTGTGCAACCATCAGCATCATCTACTTCCAGAACATTTTCATCACCCCAAAAAGAAACCCGCTGCCTACAGAAGCACTCCCCAGAGCCGGGCAACCAGCCACTGACCTACTGTCTACCTGAATGGACCTGCCTATGCTGGACATTTCATATCAACGGAATCATACACTCTGTGGCCTTCTGTGTCTGGCTTTTTTTCTAATTTAGCGTAATGTTTCCAAGGCTCGTCCATGATGCAGCATGTACTTCATTCCTTTTTACGGCTGAATAGTGTTCCATTATGCGAATACCACACTTGTGTATGCACTCATAAGCTGATGGACATTTTAGCTGCTTCCACTTTGGAGCTGTTATGAATAATAAGGCTATAAATTCCTGCACAAGTTTTTGTATGGGCACGTTTTCACTTCTCCTGGGTAGATTATCTAGGAGTGGAACTGCTAGGTCATATGGTAACTCTGTGTAGCTTTTTGAAGAACTACCAGACTGCTTTCCACTGTGGCTGCACCATTTTACATTCCTCAGAGTCTATCAGGATTTTAGTCTCTCCACACCCTCATCCAACACTCGTTACTGTCCATCTTTCTGATTACAGTCATTCCCGTGGGTATAAAGCAGTGCCTCATCATGGTTTCGTTATTTCACCAATGATGAATGATGTCGTGCATCTCCTCTTATGCTCATTAGCCATTTGTATCTCTTCTTCAGAGGAGTCTCCTCAAACCATTTGCTCGTTTTTACATCGGGTTATTTGTCTTTATATTATTGAACTGTAAGAGTTCTTTACATATTCTGGATACTAGATCCTTATCAAAAATGATCTGCAGGGCTTCCCTGGTGGCGCAGTGGTTGAGAGTCCGCCTGCCGATGCAGGGGACACGGGTTCGTGCCCCGGTCCGGGAAGATCCCACATGCCGCAGAGCAGCTGGGCCCGTGAGCCATGGCCGCTGAGCCTGCGCGTCCGGAGCCTGTGCTCCGCAACGGGAGAGGCCACAACAGCGAGAGGCCCGCGTAACGCAAAAAAAAAAAAAAGATCTGCAAATATTTTCTCTCTGTTCTGTGAGTAGTCCTTTCACTTTCTTAACAGAATACCTTTGAAACACAAGCTTCTTCCCTTTAATGAAATCCAATTTATCAGTGTTATTGTAAATAAAACTCTTTTCTTCATCTCCCTTTTCACTGTTCATTTCTAGGATACAGAAATACAAATTATTTCCATTATATAAACTGATCTTGTGTCCTGCAACCTTGCTGAACCACATTGTTAGCTCTAACAGGTGTGTGTGTGTGTGTTGTGTACGTGTGCATTCCTTACGACTCTCCATACACAAGATGATTTCCTCTGCAAATTGAGTTTACTTATTCCTTTCCAATTTGAATGCCTGCTATTTATTTTTCTTGCCCAACTGCCCCAATTGGAACCTCCAGGACAATGCTGAATGGAAATGGTGAGTGGACATCCTTGTCTTTTTGCTGATCTTAGGGGAAAGGTTTTGGTGTTTCACCACTAAGCATGATGTCGGCTGTGGTTTTCTCAGAGATGCCCTTTATCAGGTAGAGGAAGTTCTCTCCTATTCCTAGTTCGTTGAGTGTTTTTATCATGAAAGGGTGATGGATTTTGTCAAGTGTTTTTATCTGTGCCTATTGAGGTGATCGTGGGGTTTTTGTCCTTTATACTATTAGTATGGCATTGCGTTGACTTTTACATGTTGGGCCAACCTTGCATTCCTGGGGTAAAGCCCACTTAGTCACGGTACATAATCCTTTTCATATGTTGTCAGATCCAGTTTGCTGGCACGCTGCTGAGGATTTTAGCACCTACATCCATCCATAAGGACTGGTGTGTAGTTTTCTTGTGGTATTGTCTGTCTGGTTTTGGTATCAGGGTAAAACTGACCTCACAGAACAAGCTGGGGAACTTCCTTCCGCTTCCATTTTCTGGCTGTTTGTGAGGCAGCAATGTTAACTCTTTTTAAAACATTTAATAGAATTCACCAGTGAAGCCATCATGTCCTGGGGTTTTTCTTTATGGGAAGTTGTGTTTTTTTTTAATCTTTTTACATGGTATAGGCTATTCAGCCATCATTTTTACAAAAGGGTGATTTTATGCGGTTCAACTCAACACATTCTTCCTTCTACATATTTTCTGTTTGTATTCCTCACCCAACACTCAACAAGGAAGAGGGCATTGGAGCTTTCTCATCAATTTGAACCAGGTTTTTATGGTTCACATTTGGCGGATTTTTTTAAGGTTTGTTACTTGCTTTTAAATTCTGGTTTTATCTTATCTGGTTATACCAAAAAATTAAATTTGTATTAGTCAAATCTACTTAATGTTTCCTTGGTAATTTGTTTCACTACAGCTTTTAAGATCATAGAATTTATCCATTTAATTAGTTGAATGCTAAATTATATTTCCTCCAGTACCTCTTTCCCCTTCAGTGACTCGCAAAAAGTAATCCTTCCTGTTTTCATAACTGAAGCAGAATCCGGCAAACACCCTCATCGAGACCCGTATGAAACACCTGTACTCTCATCCAGCTCCACAGCAGCCCTCCCACACCGCGCCACTTGCTTTGGTACGTGTTTCTTCAAACCTTCTCCAGTGTTTGCTGTGGGTTTTCTCACAGTATTTGCTGACAAAGAGATGCACCTTAGTTTGTTCTCATAATGTTTTCAGCCATTTTTACCAGCACAGGAAGGAAGTATTTCCCCAATGGCAGGAGACCTTTTATCTTTCACAATTAAGAAACCTCAGAAGAGGTTTCTAAATATTTATCACAAAGCTAACAACATCCTGTAAAGTGTTGCACTGAGCCCTGAATGGCAGCAGACAGCCCTGCCTGGCCTGGAGAGCTGTGCCTCGTGTTCCGGCGTGTGGCACGGAAGTCTCACGAATCACACGCTCTCCTGGGCTGACCTCCCCGGGCACAGCAAACACCTGAGGGAGGCTCACGAAGGGCAGGAGTGCTTCAAACCCCCTCTTTCAAATAGGCTTCTTGAAAAGTGACATGTTGCTGGCCCACCTCTAGGGGGATGTGATGAGATGGACTTTTCACTCCGTGAAGTGCTGACAAAGCTGGAGGCGGGAAGGGCACCATCAGCACCTCCATATTCTCCCTCCTGGGGGCAGGGTCCTCTCATCCGCGACTGCTGGTTACTCACAGGCATCTTTTCATGCCACTGGTCCATCTCAGCAAGGGCAGTACGGGTAAAACAGAACACGCTGCAAGTGATGAGTTAGCCGGCGTGCACACAAGGCAGCCTGGCGCCAGCCCTCCACGTGAGCGTCTCCAGGCCCGGGGCGGCTCAATGACCAAACACGACACACAGAGCCCGAGCAGGCACCAGTGCCGACTGTATGCATAACACCAGGGAAACACTGGCTCACCTTTTCCATACAACATATAACCAAAGCCAGCAACTTTGCAACAAGGCTGTTACTTTCGCAGTTTCATAGCAGACCCTGGTGTCCAGCAGAGACACCCTTCTTGGAGCTTCCCTCGTGATAAAGAAGAAAGGTCTGATCAAGCACACAGAGAAGTCAGATGGTATCTTTCCAGCTACTGTTAGCATCTTCAAACAGAAACCCAGCACCCTCTGCTGCTGCCAGCCACGGCGCCTCCACTGGCGCCCACTGCTGGTGTGCTGTAGTCACCCTAACGCTTTACTCTTCCTGGCATTTTCCCAGGAGATGTTCTACTGGTTATTGCTGGGATGCAGAAAAGTGAGGACTTTTGTCTGCTTTTCATGTACCCAGTTACTGTGTTGACCTTTCTAATTAACTGCAGTCATTTTCTGGTTAGTTTGCTTGTGTTTCTGGGTACATAAACATATTCTGTCTCATTCGTTCTAACAGTTACATTTACTTGTTTCAATCTTACTTCTTTGGATAGAATTGCCAAAATAATATTTAATAATTCATCTGTTATTTGAAGAGTTATTTCTTCTACGCCCTCCAAAGAGCTTATAATCCCAGTGGTTAGAAACAAAGAAGCAAAACACAGTTAAGTCAAATGGCAGCGGCAGCTAAGGAGAAAAACAGAGCAGAAGAGGGGATGGTGGGACTCCCAGTCTCAATAAGGTGCTCGCACTGAGAAGGTGATACCTGAGCAGAGACGGGGGAAGGTGAGGGAATAAGCCAGACTGACATCTGGGGGAAAGGATTCTGGACAAAGTAAACAAGAGCAAAGACTCTGAGGCCCCCCATGCTGGCACATCCTGTAGCAGTTGGGGAGGCCACTGTGGCTCAGTGTCCAAAGGAGTGGAGGTGGGGGAGGAGGTGGCAGGGAGGAGGGAGAGGTGAGGAGGTGGCGGAGGGGGAGGAGGAGGAGGACGACGTCGGGGAGGAGGTCGGGGGTGAGGGGGAGAGGTGAGGAGGTGGGGGAGGAGGATGATGTGGGGGAGGAGGTCGTGGGGAGGAGGTGGGGGGAGGGGGAGAGGTGAGGAGGTGGGGGAGGAGGAGTGGAGGGAGGTGGGGGAGAAGGTAGTGGGGGAGGACGTGGGGAGGAGGGGGAGGGGAAGGGGGAGGCGAGGAGGTGGGGGAGGGGGAGGGGAGGGGAGGAGGACGACGTGGGGGAGGAGGAAGAGGGGGCCAAGTCATGTGGCCCTGGAGGGCCACTCTAACAACCTTGGACTTTACCCCGAGTAAGACGGGAGGCTGCCAGGAAGAAGCACGGGCAGTGCTGGGGACAGCTGGGGGCTCCTTCAACAACCCGGAGAGGGCCTGGTTTAGGCCACAGTGGCAGAGTGAAAAGGATGTGAGGACAGGCTGGATGTGAGCTCTGAGAACGGAGGGGTCGAGGCTGGCTCCAAGGTTCCAGCGTGAGCCAAACGGGATGGGAGCGCTGTCCGCCACTGAGACCAGGAAGACGGGGGAGCGGGTTTGCGGAGGAGTTGGGTAAGACAACGAGTTCAGACTTCCACATGCTGAGACACCTTACAGACCCAAGAGGGGACGTCTGACAGGCTCCCGGGTCCAAGGCTCTGGGGCTGGCGAGGGGATCCAGCTGGGAGTCATCGGTACACACGGGGGTCCTCAAACAAGGTCACCAAGTCAGCGAGCAGTCCCAACAAGGAGGATGAGGGGCGGCTGTGAGCCTGGGAGGAGCCAGGCGTGCGTGGTGTCACGGGAGCCACCTGGGGCCCTACTCCGGGAAGGAAGGGCAGCCTGTGGCACACGTGGTGAGAGGTGGGGGCGAGCACCAGACGCTGTCAGAGGCTCAGGCAGCCCCATGGGGTCACCTGGAGACCCTGGCCAGAAGCCTGCCAGGGATTGCTGGGGCAAAACCAGCCTGGAGGCCGCTCGTGAGACCGGGAGGTGGCCATCTCGAAGGGGGTGCCCCGAGGGTGCTGTCCAGTTGTCACCTAGAAGGTCACGGCATGCACACCGTGAGTGGACAGAGGGGCAGGGCGCAGACACTCCTCCCCGGCAGCTGAGCCTTGAAGGAAGGAGAGAGGGGTGCGGGCCGGGGTGGGGGGGTGAGAAAAGAAACTCCGAAGGCTGCCACACCCGGAATGCCGCTCGTGGACAAGAGTGAGATGTGAATGTTTACGGGATTTCCGCCCAGACAGAGGAGATGCTCGCTCGGCCAACAGCTACCGCCAGTGCCCCCCACGGGCCAGGAGCTCTTCCAGGCGCTGGGAGGGCAACAACCGCCCCGACACGGCCCCTCACTGAGGACCAGCGTCCCAAGGGGGCATGTGACAGAAAAAGCGCCAGAGGGTGACCAAAGCCAGAAAGAAAACCCCAGGGTGAGGGCCAGAGCGCAGGGGCCGCAGGGCCGGATCCGGCTCAGGGCGGTGGCCTGGGGCCACGTGGGCAACGACACGTTGGCAGTGCCCTGCCCAGCCGGCTGGTGGAGCGCTAGGAGGCCGGCTCCCATGTGCAGAGACCTGGGAGGGACACAGGATGGGGCGGGGAGCTGGGGGAGGTCTGGCTCAGATGGGGCAGGGCACGGGGGCCGCTGTCATGATGGGAAAGGGGACAAGGCCAGGCCCCAGGGGCTGCGTGTGGTGGCAGGGGAAGGCTGGCTCTGTGGACAGTGAGACCATCGACCCAGCTGGGGGTTTTCTCCCCTCGGCCACATTCTGCGCGACAGTCCAGTTATCAAACTACTCAGCAATATTTAGTTGTTAACTATTGGTTAGTAGTGATTGAAACAGTGAATAATTCTGGTTTTCAAAAGGTTGTGAAAAACGTACACCTGAAAATAACCAACTGTTACCCCGGTGGAAACTGCTTGGCCAGGTTCAGGTCAGCATCAAACATCCCACCTCAGCCTGCCCGAGGCCTCTTCCCGGCCCGTCTTCCCACCCCGCCCCCCGGCCCGTGTCGCCAGCCAGGCACTCAGTGGCCCCTGCCCCCTTTGCAGGGCTCTGGGGACGTCCAAGCTGCCTTGCTGCAGTGGGACCGTGACCCTTCCGTGTCAGGGTTGCCAAGACTTAAACTCAACCCACATGGCTCCTCCCCGAAACACGCCTCCGCGGCCACCCCCAAACAAGTGCGCTGAAACCCTGTGTCCCTCGTTTAATGCCTCCTGCCACCAAGCGTGTGACCAGGACGGGGCCTCACCCATCTCTCCATGAGGCCGCCCTGCTGTCGTGCACCATCGGGGACCCCCTCTCCAGGGTTTGTTCCGAGAGTTCCAAGAGCGCAGATGTCACGTGCTCAGTGATCATGTTTGTTACAGACCCGGCCGGAAGCCAGGGGCCCGAGGCGTGTGTGGTGGCCACATGGCTCCCCCACCAGCTCTGCCACCACCTGCCCAGGGCTGAGGGTCAGCGCTGGCTCCAACAGCCCACCCCTTACAGAGAAATGGAGATTAGAAAGCCCTTTCCTCTCCAGACTTGAAATCTGTTTAAAACACTAACCATACTTAAAAACACAAGCAGCGAGCAGGGACCCTCACGTCAACCCACGTCTCTCCGGGAGGGCCCGGCACGGAGGACGCAAGGACAGGACATGCCACCAGGTTGCCTTCGTTTGGTCAAACGTCCCTCCAGCGACAGTGAGAGAGAGGGGAGCGCGAAGCCAGGAGGACGCGTGGCACACACTTCAGAGAGGGGCACGCAGCCGAGCTCTGGGTGTGTGGGGCTCTGGAAGCCAAGGCCACGTGCGGGCTCTTTCAGCTGAGAACAAGCACTGCCCTGAAGGTGTGACGAGGCTGCAGCCTGAGAAGAAGGCAATCATGACGCAAGCAGCTGCGGACCAGAGACGGCCAGCGTCTGAGGGAGGGACTGGCTCACTCGGGAAATCACAAAACCTAAAGTAGAAAGAGGTTAGGCCCCAGCCATGGCCACCACCTGGGACACAGCATAATCAGATACTTGTCTCAAAAGTCCAAACACTTTATGCTACCAGCATTTCTCAAATTTGAGAACACGTGATTCCCCCAAGCCAGGCTGAGGCCAAGTTTGTAAAACCGCACTGAAAGTTATAACTTTAGCATGTAACTGGCACACAAACTTTCTACAAGTACAAAGTCAGGATTTGAAATTGCAGGGCAGTACTTGGTCAACAACACTGTCACCACATGAAAAGCAGCAGATTTTTTCAAAGACACAGGAGAATCTGCCTCCAGGCCCAGCTGGGAGCAACGGCCACACTCCCAGCCTGTCACATGTGACAGGAGGGGACAGCTGGGAGAGGGGCTGGGGAGCCAGGATGAGGCTCCAGGTGAGCCCAGAGATGGGTCCAGGTGAGCTCAAGGGGAGGAATCAGGGTCCAAAGCAGGTTTCCAGCGACGATGCCAGGTCCCTCCCCTGGGCTGAGCGAACTCCCACCTGACCTGGACGGTGACAAAGAAGGCCTCTAAAATATGATTTTCCTTCAGCTATCCAAAGGAAAAAACAGAAATAAAAACTCCAAAAACGAATGGGATAACTAGCAAAGTCATTTGGAGAATAAACACAAATTGCTTTTATACTCAGAAAAAACTTCTAAAAACATAATTAGAACAGGGTTTCCAGTTGATGATGGTGGATCACGCACTCGAGCTTCCACTTCTCCTTCCCTGAGGCCTGAGGGGCACGGCCCACAACCCCACACACTGCAGGGAAAGCTGCCAGCCAGGGCCAGAGCACCAGGTGCCCGGACACGCCCGCTGCAGTAAGAACAAGTTCCCCACAGCAAGGTGCAGACCAGTGGTTCTCATGGGGACCACCTGCGCCCCCAGCCCAGGACAAGCGGCAAAGCTAGAGGCACCCAGAGGCGTGCTCCCGCCGCCAAGACGCATCCAAACGTCCACAGGCCCCGGGGGGAGCAGGGGCTCGGGGTGGGGGAGAGGGCCCGGGTCAGGGCGCGGCGGAGCCGCCACCGAGGGCCGCTCCACCCTCTGGCCACTCTGCCAGGAGAGAAGAGCAGAAGAGCTTACCAGCCCTGAGGCTATGACGAGGCTGCCCAGCCCCCCAACAGGGAGGAGTCCCCATCCTGTGTGAAGGGGACTTGCCGGCTGCACGTCCCTGCTACCCTGCAGGAGGAGCTGCCTTCAGACTAGAGAAGCACAACCTATGCCTTCCAGAATGCCCACCCTCAGCCCTCACCCCCTGCCCCCCTGCCCTGTCCCCCCGCGCCCCCTGCCTCTTGACTCCCTCCAGACCATGAACGGCACAGCTCCCGAGCCAACAGCTCTTCCCATGTTCCTGGTGAAACTTCCTCATTATCCAGTAGGAATTACTCCTGATAAAAATGTTAACTCAGCAGTGACACACATGTCAAGAGAACAGAGGAATTATCCTGTGGGATCTAAATAATCTGTGAGGGAAAATGGAGATAGTACCTTGCAAAAATTCTACTTTTTAAAATCATTCCAGAAAAGAAGTAAAATTTCTTTATTTGGCAAGCTCACTTGAAAGGATACTATAATATTTCTTGGGACTTCCCTGGTGGTGCAGTGGTTAAGAATCCGCCTGCCAATGCAGGGGACACGGGTTCGAGCCCTGGTCCGGGAAGATCCCACATGCCGCGGAGCAACTAAGTCCATGAGCCACAACTACTGAGCCTGCGTGCCTGGAGCCCGTGCTCTGCAACGAGAGAAGCCACCGCAATAAAGAGTAGCCCCCACTCGCCGCAACTAGAGAAAGCCCACGCGCAGCAACGAAGACCCAATGCAGCCAAAAAACAAAAACAAAATCCTTTACCTCTAGAAGTATCTGCCTAACTACATTAATCAAAGCCTGTCTGATAAGTCTGCAACTCAGACTCCGTTCACGGTTATGAAACGCGAGAGCACGACTCGGAGGAGGGATCCTGCCTGTCTGGTGTTCCCCACATTCACCACCACAGTTTTCATCTCTGAACCTTCTTGTCTGTCCGTCAAGCGGCAGGCCTGGCAGGGGCTGAGGGAGACCAAAGCTCAGTCAGCGGTTCCCACTCACACCCCTTTGTTTTGGTCGGGTGCCTCGGGCAGCAGAGAATCGTGGCCTATGAGCCGCAGGGTCTTGGGGAGTGGCGTGTCAGAACAGCACGCCCTACACCTGCGGTCCAGCAAACAGGCATCGGGCTCAGGCCGGCAGCGCTTCCCTTCCTTCCCTTCAGCTACCTTCCCACAGCCAGAGCCCTCTCTTCACCCTGAGCCGACCCAGGCGCCAGGAGTAAACAACCTCAGAGGCGTTGAGGACCCTCCCGAGGTCTCCCAGGAAGTGAACGCAGAGCTCACAGCAACCTGGCCACACCGCACCCCCCCTCTGTCACCACTGACGTGGACAGGGATGCTGGGTCCTCCGGGAGGAGAGATGCGACGTGGCCCCCGGGAAAGGAATTCAGACGCACGTAGGATCGGCCGCAGCTCTCCTGGGAATGTTATAACCTTGAGCGTTGAAGAAATTTACTCCCAGGTGCTTCGCTGTAGTCAATCACCATCGAATCCTCTACTAACTAGGGAAGAACTAGCACCGACCCCTCTCCCGGGAACACCGATTTCATCCCAGCGTTAAGTCGACTTGCCTCAGCGACCATCCAAGGTCACCCAACTGGCGACCGAGTGGCAAGGGCTGTATTTCAGGTTTGGTGACGCCCTGCAAATGGGTTCCCATTGGGTCGTGAGGTCTCTCCTCACAGGTTCCCTAATTAGAGGCTGGAAGCCATCCATCAACACCGTCTGACACGAGCTTCCGGGAGGATAGCTGGACACCAACCGCCCTTCACGGTGGGCACTCTGGCTGGGCGCCCGCGACCCCACAGCCCTGAGACCCCAGCCTCCAAAGTCGCCAGCCTGTCTACGACCAGGGCTGTCGCTGATGCAGTTCACGGTATTATAGGACGAAGGGGCCACAATCGGGCTCCGGAGGGAGAAGCGGGGCGCCAGGCAGACGCGCTCCCCGCCCTGTCACGAAGGCAGGAGGGAGCATGGATGGCCAGACGCCACACCCGCCCGGCCCTCAGGTCCCCTGCCCCCGGGGAGCCCGGCCGCCAGCCCAGGACCCCAGAGAGACGGGCCCCCAGCCCCTGGGGAGCCAGGCCCCCAGAGTCCGGCCCCTGGGGAGCCCAGCCCCCAGATCCCCGGCCCCGGGGAAGTCCGGCCCCCAGACCCCCGGCCTCCGCCCGGCGCCCCATGCCGCGCCCCGGCCTTCGCCCAGCCCCTCCCCCTCCCCTCAGAGGCCGCCCGGCCAGGCGCGGGCGCCCCCCGGCCGCAGACCCCACCTTGAGGGTCGGATACTCCTGCACCTTCAGGGTCATGGAGAGCTGAGCCGCGGACTCTTGCACCGCCATCTTGGACCGGCCAAAACATTAGCGGGCGGAGCGGAAGCGCGGCGCGCGGCACGCCGGGTAGTGACGTCGCGGGGCGGGGCGGGCCGATGCCTGCACCAATCACGCCCGCCCCCGCCCCGTGGCGGAGGATGGGCGCCGAGAGGCGTCCACTCCACCCAATCATCGCCGGTCTTTCTCTCGTTCAGCCAATCAGAGGGAAGCATGGCTGGGCGTGGTCTCTCCTTGAACTTGAGGCGGGGCGGGGCGGGGCGGCTTCTCTCCACCCGTCGCTCGCTTGCTGCACCAGCCCCAGTGCTACCTTCCCAGAGCGCCCCCGGGGGTTGAGGGCTGGGGTCCTGCTAGGAGCGCGGCTATGGGGGTGACTGGGCTCGCGTGGGGCGGCCCCTGGAGGCAATGACCCCTCCCTCCTGATTAGGAGCCCTCCTTGCAGTGACCCCGCGTGGTAGTCGTGGCCAGAATGTCTGCAGGCCACGGGTGCCGGTCTGCCGGCTACTTTCCATGGGCCCCTCTCCGCAGAGGAATGCGTCTGGAGCTTGACACGGAGCCGCAGGTTCCCGCTGAGGAAGAGGAGAACTGAACTGGTTAAGGAAAGAGGCTCCCACAGTGTAACAAGGACCCGGTGCGGGGAGAGCATCCAGCATCCCTGGCGTCCACACAGATTCTAGTTTCCTTTCAACCACTTCACATTCTTATTCCCTTTTATTCCTTTTAAAAATAGAAATTAAATTAGGTTTCACTAGTTAAGAGAAGACTTTCAAATTAAGCCACATCTCACACTCATTTCTGAAACGATTTTTTAAAAAGAAATATTAAGTTTAGCATTGAAAAAAACACCTAAGGCGACACAAGAAAGCCACTGTCGCAATGGGAGCCACTCGGACTCTCTACCCTCACCCCCACCAGCCCCCACGCCCTGCAGCATTCTAGCAGAATCATGGCAATAACAGAACCACGGGAGGATGAGAAGCTTCCTGTCCTGGATAAAACCAAGTTCCTGGAACCTGATCACATCAACCAGAGTAACAGCATCAAGGCAATCAGAGCCTGTGCAGCTCAAGGCTAAGCTCAAGCCTCTGTCAACTGTAATAATATGACAGCCAGTTATTTCACCAACAAAAGGGAGTTTACTCAGGAATAGTGGAGGAACTTCGATTCGGAATATGCAAACAAGGACAGACCACAAGCAAACCCAGAGAACAAGAAATGGGGACTTGCTTTTATAGGGAAAAGGAGGAGTTGGGAGGGGCTGTGATAACGGAAGAGTCCATTGGAAGAGCTGGGGGGGGGGAGCATGGAGGCTTCCCATTGGCTGAGCTGCTGCAGTCTCTGATTGGCTGGGCTCTGGGGGGTGGGGTTGGAGGGAAGTTTTCTTATTCCCGCTGGTTAGTAGGTAGAGGCATCTTCCTGTTTGGGATAATTGACATGCATGGTGGGTGTGAGGGCACCCACTGCGGGCCTGTCCTGACTCCAAAGGTTAGTGGAATGCTCCTTAATTAATTCTACATTTTCCCCTTTTGCTCAAGATCTTTCCTTGAAAGCATCACTGATCAAGAGTCAGGATCTCCTCACCTAGTGGTTTGCCCCAGTTAACTTAAAACCAGTAATTAGGGTCAGCATTTGGATCTTCAGAGGCTCTCATTTTAAAGAGGCAGGTTTTCATGGAGGAGGAGAGAGGAAGGTGGTGTTGGGGGCAGGGCCTGAGCACAAGATGGTTTCTAGGGGCAGAGTCTGAGGCAAAGGGAGTGGGAAGACACATAAGACCCTACCTGAGACAAAGAAATTGGGGGCACGGGGGGACACAAGAAGCACAAGGCTTTGGAAGCCATTTTGTTCTCCTTTTTTTCTTTGCTTTTTTTTTTTTTTTTTTGGTTGTTTCAGCCAATTTAGAAATGGTATCTTGCAAAGAAGCAATTTTACAGTTTTGTGCATGTTTGGAAGCTTCCGGTTACCAGTGAAAACAAATATGCCATTCATTTTGTTTAATTTTAGAACCACGGTCCTCCAATTTAATCTTAAGAAAAACAAGTTTAGGGAGATTGAACCTTCCCCATAATGGCCACTGTAATTCCAGATTACTTTTGGTTTGTTCAGCCCACTTAGCTAAAAATGGGCATGTGGGGAATCCATAGTTTTTTAAAAATTATTAATTAATTAATTAATTAATTTTTGGCTGCATTGGGTCTTTGTTGCTGCATGCGGGCTTTCTCTAGTTGCAGGGAGCAGGGGCTACTCTTCGTTGTGGTGCACGGGCTTCTCATTGTGGCGGCTTCTCTTGTTGCGGAGCACGGGCTCTAGGGCACGTGGGCTTCACTAGTTGTGACATGTGGGCTCAGTGGTTGTGGCTCACTGGCTCTAGAGCGCAGGCTCAGTAGTTGTGATGCATGGGCTTAGTTGCTCCGTGGCATGTGGGATCTTCCTAGACCAGGGCTCGAACCCATGTCCCCTGCATTGGCAGGTGAATTCTTAACCACTGTGCCACGAGGGAAGCCTGGATCCATAGTTTTTAAACATGAAACTGGCTGGAGTCCCTGAAGGAGGGCTGCCCTCAAAACATTTAGGTGACTGGGATCCCATTTCCCTTAGTTCTCCTGGAAACCCAATAAAGTTGCTAAAGTCCTAGCCCAGATTCCAAAAGGAATAAAACGAATTCCTAGAACACAGCTCAATCCCCCCAAAAGAATCTTGTCACTCCATGCCCCAGACAACAACTGAGTACTCACTAAAGGTAAAGTCTTGAACTGGAATGGACAAAACTTTCCCCCTGAAACAACAAAGACTTTCCAGATCCCAAATAAAATTGGAGAGCTCAAAATGCAAAAAGAGCAAAACTTGAAGTCTAAGAAGAGATTCACCAAAACGAAAGCAGGTGGCAATTCATAGAAGTGATGAGCACAAGGGGCTCAGTGTTGAGTATCTTGCTCAATTCTGGGGGCCATTGCCTCTCGGGATTTGATGCCTTCAGATCCCACTTCTGACACCCTGTTCCTGCTGGTGAACAGACACAGAATGGTGAGCTTGTCCATGCTAATTTCTGGAGTGTGTGAAAGTGAGAAGGATAGAGATGGATTCCTGTGTATGGTACATGCCCCTCAGGCGACATTTGGAATGAAATTGTTGGTGTAAGCCTAGAAAAATGCATCTGTTCTAGAATTTGTTAAACACTTGCCAAGGGAAAAAAGGGATGTTACCAACTGAAATTGATCAGTTCATCTAATCACAGATCATAAGAACAGTAGTGTTCCCACTTAGGAGCTTTAGGAAATTGTTTTTGTACTTCAAGCAGAAAAACTCTTCACTTCAACAGTATGAAATGAGCACATGCAGCTTTGGAAAACTGTATTGTTTAACCTAGGCTGTCTTGTTTACAAATTTCAGAAGTATAAAAATAAAATACTCTGGGGACTTCCCTGGTGGCACTGTGGTTAAGAATCTGTCTGCCAATGAAGGGGACACAGGTTCGATCCCTGGTCTGGGAAGATCCCACATGCCGCAGAGCAACTAAGCCCATGAACCACAACTACTGAGCCTGTGCTCTAGAGCCCGCATGCCACAACTACAGAAGCCCATGCCCCTAGAGCCCATGCTCTGCAACAAGAGAAGCCACTGCAATGAGAAGCCCACACACCACAACAAAGAGTAGCGCCTGCTCGATGCAACTAGAGAAAGCCTGTTGCACAAGGTTTCCCTTTTCTCCACATCCTCACCAACACTTGTGATCTTTTATCTTTTTCATAAGAGCCATTCTAACAGGTGTGAGGTGATATCTAATTGTGCTTTTGATTTGCATTTCCATGATAATTAGTGATGTTGAGCATCTTTTCATGTATCTGTTGGTCATTTGGGTGTCTTCCTTGCAAAAATGCCTGTTTAATCTTTCTGCCCATTTTAAATGGGTTTTTTGTTTTGTTATTGAGTGGCATTAATTTTTTAATAGATTTTGAATATTAACCCCTTATCTATGTTTTACAAATATTTCCTCCCAGTCCATAGGTTGCCTTTTCATTTTGTTGATGGTTCCTTTGCTGTGCAGAAACTTTAAGTTTGATATAGTCCCACCTGTTGGTTTTTTCCTCTGTTGTCTGTGGTTCTGGTGCGATACCAAAAAAAAAAAAAAAATCGTTGCCAAAACCAATGTCAAGGAGCTTCTTCCCTATGTTTTCTACTAAGAATTTTAGGGTTTTGGGTCCTACATTTACATCTGATTCATTTTGAGTTAACTTTTTTGAGTGGTGTAAGACAGGAGTCCAATATCATGGTCTGCATGTGGTTTTCCAGTTTTCCCAGCACTGTTTGTTGAGGAGACTATCCTTTCCCCACTGGATGTTCCTGGCTCCTTATCAAGTATTAGTTGACTGTATATGCAGGGGTTTAATTCTGGGCTCTCTATTCTGTTCCATTGGTCTATGTGTCTATTTTTATGCCAGGACCATGTTGTTTTAATTACTATAGCTTTATAGTATAGCTCCAAATCACGGCCAACTCTTTCTAGAAGGGTTTCTACTCAGCCAGAGAAGGTCTTTAAGCCTAATTTGTTGAACATGCCTGCCCCCCAAACACATTGGCCGTAATAGTTGGCAAAAAAGCAGGGTGAATGGGAGTGTATGAGAACACTCTGAACTGCTGTTCAAGATTCCTGATTCCTAATGAGTGAAGGCCGGGTCAACACTGTCACAACATTAGGGAGTTCTTTGGGGTTCTTTCTCTAGACAGTTACACACAGAAAAACGCCACTGCTCAACGGGAACCTTGAATAATTTATAAATTGGCCTACTTTCTTAAAAGGCCCAGAGAAAAAATTGAGTGACATTTCTTCTGTTTTGGATTTTCTCTGATCTAAGAGTTCAAACTAGTTCCTGCTTTGATAAAGTTGTCTTAGTTTCATTCCTTAGGACAATGGTAGGAACTACAGAACACTGAACCTAAAAGCACTGATGTTCAGATGCACTCCCTCTACCTTTTGATCTAAAGCTATAGATGGTCCACGTTTTATGTTAACTGGGTGACTAAAATATGTTATTAAAATTCTTATGTTTTTAGGAGTATTTCAGTTATCACCTTTAGGTCAAACAACCATCAACTGGTTGTCAATTGTGCATGTCAATAGTGAAAAAGACAGAGCAAAAGGAGAAATAGACTCTTTACAAATATTAATGTTCAGTTAAACACCCTCCAAGTCCAACCTGGGATAAATGATTGATGCTTCCTACTACCTGCACGGGGTTCACTATTTACTATTTTTGTGGGAGTATAACAGAGACAGCATAGTGAGAACACTTTGCACATGTGGCAGGTCATACTTTACTCCTGTGTATTCAGATGTTTGTGGAATATCTGTGTGTTAATGGAAGGTATTTACTATGATGGAGGGGAAGCAATCTTACTGCACATGGTCCTTCAACCCTAACCTCCCATCACCTACTCTTGCTGCAGGCATCTGTCTACACACGTGGCTAAGTTTCAATATGTATATTTTCCCACTACGGAAAATTTTAATCGGTCTGTCTTGTTTAGATTGCATAAGTCATTATGTCTGACATTCTTGTAACTACCGTGTGATCAATGAGAAATAATGCTTTTAGATATACACACACACACACAGAGGTGTGACACATCCCACATTTTAGTGGGTGTTCATGTTATTTATAGGGTCCTTATAACAAGTACTTTTTAAAGAGAGGATTTAGGGAAGATGGCAGAGTAGGAAGCACCTGCGAGGTGAGACTCCATCTCCCACCTGGACAATAAATGCAGGGGCAGAATCTTCCCCGTAACCATCTGGGTACTCTGGAGTCTGTTGAAAGCTTGAAATATCCAGGAAAAGCCTTGGATGGTAAATTGTGGTTAATCTTGGTCAATTTTAGTTCTTAACGCAGTAGCAGCTACCTACACTGGACCCCCTATGCTCATGGAAGACAGCTGTGCATGTGTTTCTGGAGCAGCCTACACACAGCTTGGGGAAACCAGGGTGGGGAAAAAAGACCCTGTGCAGATATTGGGGATCTGTGCTCTGATCACTGATTGCTGTTTCTGATCACAGAGGTGCAGATGAACAGGCTGGTGGCCCTTGTTGCACCTCTCTCATTGTTGCAAGACCCTCCCCCTCCAGCTGAAGTGACTTCCAGGGGCTTTAAAAGGCTGGCAGCCTTCATCCCTGTTCACTTTTTTCTTTTTCCTCTTTTGGGAGCCAGACATTCAAAAATAAATGCATATATGGGGAAAATCAGAAAATGACCATGCATGCCCAGGGAAAGGCTCAGAAATGATCTGAGAAGACCTTAAGTTTGTACCTTAGGCTTATCCTCAGCACAGAGACAGCCTATAACGATGAACAACAATAACACGAAGTAGCAAACCCAAGGGAAGGGGGATAATCTGATTTCCAGAGGTATCACATTATTAGATTCAAACGTCCAGTGTTAAGTGTTCAAAAACAACAACAAATCACAAGGCACACAGAGAAACAGGAAAGTATTGCTTATTCAAAGGAAAAAATAAATCAACATAAACTACCAATGAAAAGACCTGATGGTAGATCTTCTAGACGAAGACTTTAAAACAACCACCTTAAAGATCCTCAAAGAATTGAAAGAAGCTGTGGAGAAAGTCAAGAAAGCAATGTACAAATAAAATAGAAATATGAATAAAGACATAGAAAACCTGAAAAAGAAACCAAAAAGATATTTTGGAGCTGAAAAATACAATAACTAAAATAAAAATTCAACACATGGATTCAAAGGCAGATTTGAGCTGGTAGAAGAAAGAATCAGTGAACTTGAAGATAAGACAATGGAAATTAGTGAGTCTGTGGGACAGAAAGGAAAAGATTGAAGAAAAGTGAACAGAGCCTAAGGGACATGTGGGACACCATCAAGCAGAGCAACATTCACACTGTGGGAGTCCCAGGAGGAGAAGAGAGAGAAAAAAGGGCAGGGAGAATATTTGAAGAAATAATGGCCGAACACTTCCCAAATTTGATGAAATACATGAATATAAATATCCAAGAAGCTCAACAAAATCCAAGTAGGATGAACTCAAAGAAACCCACACTGAGACACACTATAATCAAACTTTCAAAAGACAAAAACCTGCCAAGACAAAACCTTGGAAGCACCAAGTGAGAAGCAAATCATCATACACAATCCTGAATGAGATTATCAACAGATTTCTTATCAGAAATTTTAGATGCCAGAAAACATTCTCTAACATAAATCAGAGAATTTATGTTTTCTTAGGTCACTCTCCCAAGGCAATAGAAATAAAAGCAAAAATAACAAATGGGACCTAATCAAACCTAGAAGCATTTGCACAGCAAAGGAAACCATAAACAAACTGAAAAGGCAACTTACAGAATGGGAGAAAATATTTGCAAAGGATGCAGCAAATAAGGGCTTAATTTCCAAAATATACAAACAGCTCATACAACTCAATAACAAAAAGCCAAACAACCCAATCAAAAAATGGGCATAAGACCTAAATAGACATTTCTCCAAAAAAGATATACAGATGGCCAACAGACACATGAAATGATGCTCAACACTTCTAATTATCAGAGAAATTCAAATCAAAACTACCATGAGGTATCACCTCACACCTCACTCTGGTCAGAATGGCCATCCTCAAAAAGTCTACAAATAATAAATGCTGGAGAGGGTGTGGAGAAAAAGGAACCCTCCTCCACTGTTTGTGGGAAAGTAAATTGGTGCAGTCACTACGGAAAACAGTATGGAAGTTCCTTAAAAGCTAAAAGTAGAGTTGCCATATGATCCAGCAATCCCACTCCTGGGCATGTATCCAGACAAAACTATAACTTGAAAAGATACATGGACCCCAGTGTTCATAGCAGTGCTACTTACAGTAGCCACGATATGGAAACAACCTAAATGTCTATCTACAGATGAATGGATAAAGAAGATGTGGTGTGTATATACACAATGGACTACCACTCAGTGATAAAAAAAGGAATGAAATAATGCCATTTGCAGCAACATGGTTGGACTCAGATTATCATACTAAGTGAAGTAAGTTGGAAAGAGAAAGACAAACGCCATATGATATCACTTATATGTGGAATCTAAAATGTGACACAAATGAACTTATTTAGGAAACAGAAACAGACTCACAGATATAGAAAACAAACTTATGGTTACGAAATAGGAAAGGCAGTGAGGGAGGGATAAATTAGGAGCTTAGGATTAGCAGATACAAACTACTATATATAAAATAGGTAAACAACAAGGACCTACTGTATAGCGTAGGGAACTATATTCAATATCCTGTAATAAACTATAATGAAAATGAATATGAAAAGGAGTATGTATATACGTATAACTGACTCACTTTGCTGTACACCAGAAACTAACACAACATTGTAAATCAACTATACTTCAATTTTAAAAAGGTAAATGTGGAGAAATAAACATTTGTGTGTAAATTGAAAAAAAAGAAAGAAATTAGAGGCCAGAAAGCAGTGGGCTGACATGTTAAAAGTGCTAAAGGGGGCTTCCCTGGTGGCGCAGTGGTTGAGAGTCCGCCTGCCGATGCAGGGGACACGGGTTCGTGCCCCGGTCCGGGAAGATCCCACATGCCGCGGAGCGGCTGGGCCTGTGAGCCATGGCCGCTGAGCCTGCGCGTCTGGAGCCTGTGCTCCGCAATGGGAGAGGCCACAACAGTGAGAGGCCTATGTACCACACACACACAAAAAAAGTGCTAAAGGCAAAAAAAAAAAAAGCCAACCAAGAACACTATACCTGCCAAAACTCCTTCAAAAGTGAGGGAGAAATAAGACCTTCCCAGATGAGCAAGCTGTGGAAGGTCATGACCACTAGAAATGCTCAATGGAGTCATGCAAGTGAAATGAAAGGACACTAGACAAAAAACATATGGAGAAATAAAGATCTCAAGAAAGGTAAATACATGGGCAATTATAAAAGCTAGTGTTATTGAAACAATGGCTTGTTATTGCACTTTTTGTTTTCTATTTTATTTAAGACATGAATACATTTTAAAAATTATTAGTTTAAAGGCTAGTATTATTGTAATTTTGACTTATAATTCCAAATCTTGTTTTCTACATAATTTAAGAGAATGATGCGCTTAAAAGAATGTATAATTTATGTTTTGTGCACACGATGTGCAAAGATGTCATTTTGTGACATCAACAACCAAAAGGGGTGGATATGGAGCTGTAAAGGAGCAGAGGTCTCGATGTCCTTGAAGTTAACCTGGTAGAAATTCAAATTAGAGTGTTATAACTTTAGGGTATTAAATGTAACCCCCATGGGAACCACAAATAAAACAGCTATAGAATATATACAAAAGGAAATGAGAAAGGAATTTAAACATTTCACTACAAAAAAATCAGCTAAACACAAAGAAAGACAGTGATGCAGGAAATGAGGAGGGAAAGCTATAAGAAAACAAATAGCACAATGACAGATGTAAGTCCCTCCCTATCAGTAATTACTTTATATGTAAATGGATTAATTTTTCTAATAAAAAGACAGATTGGCAGAATGGATAAAAACACATGCTCCAACTATACACTGTCTGCAAGAGACTTGCTTTAAATCCAAAGACTCAAATAGATTGAAATTGAAAGGATAGAAAAGATATTCCTTGCAAACAGTAACCAAAAGAGAGCTGGGATGGCTATGTTAATATCAGAGAAAAATAGACTTTAAATCAAAAAGACATTAAATATTAATAAAAGGATCAATACAGCAAGAACTTATAACAAATATAAACATTTACACACCTAATGACAGAACATCAAAATATATGAGGCAAAAACTGGACAACTACATGTAAAAGAATGAAATTAGAACACTACCTAACACCATACACAAAAATAAACTCAAAATGGATTAAGGACCTAAATGTAAGACTGGACACTATAAAATTCTTAGAGGTAAACATAGGAAAAACACTCTTTGACATAAACCACAGCAAGACCTTTTTTGACCCACCTCCTAGAGTAATGAAAATAAAAACAAAAATAAACAAATGTGACCTAATTAAACAAAAAGCTTTTGCACAACAAAGGAAACCATAAACAAGACAAAAAGGCAACCCTCAGAATGGGAGAAAATATTTGCAAATGAAGCAACTGACAAAGGATTAAATCTCCAAAATATATAAACAGCTCATGGAGCTCAATATCAAAAAAGCAAACAAACCAATTAAAAAAATGGGAGGAAGACCTCAATAGACATTTCACCAAAGAAGACATACAGATTGTCAAGAGGCACATGAAAAGATGCTCAACGTCACTAATTATTACAGAAATGCAAATCAAAACTATAATAAAGCGTCACCTCACACCAGAGTGGCCATCATCAAAAAATCTACAAACAATAAATGCTGGAGAGGGTGTGGAGAGAAGGGAATCCTTCTGCACAGTTGGTAGGAATGTAAACTGATATAGTCACTGTAGAGAACAGTATGGAGGTTCCTTACCAAACTAAAAATAGAGCTACCATATGACCCAGCAGTCCCACTACTGGGCATATACCTTGAGAAAACCATAATTCAAAATTACATATGTACCCCAATGTTCATTGCAGCACTATTTACAATAGCCAGGACATGGAAACAACCTAAATGTCCAACAACAGAAGAATGGATAAAGAAGATGTGGTACGTATATACAATGGAATATTACTCAGCCATAAAAATGAATGAAATTGGGTCATTTGTAGAGATGTGGATGGGATTAAAGTCTGTCATACAGAGTGAAGTAAGCCAGAAAGAGAAAAGCAAATATCATATATTAACGCATATATGTGGCATCTAGAAAAATGGTACAGATGAACTTATTTGCAGGGCAGGAATAGGGATGTAGAGAATGGGCATGTGGACGTGGGGGGACGGGGAGGGTGGGATGAATTGGGAGATTAGGATTGACATATATACACTACCATGCATAAAGTAGATAGCTAGCAAGAACATGCTATAAAGCACAGGAAGTGCAGCTCGGTGCTCTGTGACAACCTAGATGCGTGGGATGGGGGGTGGGAGGGAGGGGATATAGGTATACATATAGCTGATTCACTTCTTTGTACAGCAGAGATGAACACAACATTGTAAAGCAATTATACTCCAATAAAAAGATATATGAGGCAAAAACTGACAAAATTGAAGGGAGAAATAGAGAGTTCTGAAACAATAGTTGTAGAACCCCACTCGTAATATTGGATAGAACAACCAGACAGAAGATACATAAGGAAATAGAGGACATAAGCAATACAGTAAACCAACCAGATCTAACAGCTGTGCACAGAACACTCCACCCAACGACAACAACATACACATCCTTCTCAAGTGCACGTGAGACACTTTCCAGGATAGATCATATGTTAAGCCACAAATTAAGGCTCAATACATTTAAAAAGCTAGATACCATAAAAAGTATCTCCTCCAACCACAACAATTGATGTTAGAAATCAATAACACAAGGAAAATTGGAATATTCCCAAATTTGTGAAAATTAAAGAACCAATGGATCAAAGAATAAGTCAAAAGGGAAATTAGAAAATAATTCGAAACGAGTAAAAAAGAAAACACAACTTACCAAAAGTAATAGACCCACCAACAGTGGTGTTTAGGGGAAATGTATAGCTATAGACACATCATTAACAACAAGAGAAATCTCAAATCCGCACACTAACTTAAGGAACTAGAGAAAGAACAAACTAGACCAAAGCTAGCAGAAGGGAAGAAAAAAATAAAGATCAGGGCTTCCCTGGTGGCGCAGTGGTTAAGAATCCGCCTGCCAGTGCTGGGGACATAGGTTCGAGCCCTGGTCCGGGAAGCTCCCACATGCCGTGGAGCAACTAAGCCTGTGCGCCACAACTACTGAGCCTGCGCTCTAGAGCCCGCGAGCCACAACTGCTGAAGCCCAGACGCCTAGAGCCTGTGCTCTGTAATAAGAGAAGCCACCGCAATGAGAAGCCCGCTCACTGCAACGAAGAGTGGCCCCCACTTGCTGCAACTAGAGAAAGGCCATGCCCAGCAACAAAGACCCAACTCAGGCAAAAATAAATAAATAAATAAATTTATATATAAAAAAAGATTAGAGCAGAAATAAATGAAATAAGGGATAGGAAAACAATAGAGAAAATCAGTAAAGCCAAAAGTTGGTTATTTGGAAAGATCAACATAATTCATGTCATCTAGATGGACAAAGAAAAATAGCTCAAATGACTAAAGTCAGAAATGAAAGTGGAAACACTAAAACTAATGCTACAGAAATAAAAAGGATTATAAGAGAGCACTGTGAACAATGTACACCAACAAATTAGATAATTTAGCTGAAATGGACAAATTCCTGGAAATACAACACCTACCAGGACTGGATCATGAAGAAATAGAAAATAAGAATAGAAATATGACTAGTAAGGAGATTGAATCGGTAATAACAGCAACAATAAACCTCTCAACAAAGAAACTGGACCTGATGGCTGCACTGGTGAATTCTACCAAACATTTAAAGAGGAACTAATACGAATCCTTCTCAAACTTTTCAAAAAATTTAAGAGGGGGGAACACTTCCTGACTCATTCTTTGAGGCCAGCGTTACCCTAAACCAAAGCCACACACACTAAGACACTACAAGGAAACCACAGACCAGTACCCTTTATGCGCTCACTGGGCACACACTGGGCACACAGGGAGTACTGGCTCCCTGCCCCTCCCTGTCTGCGCCCCCGAGGACTGCCCTCCCGACCCTTCACCCCATAAATCAGCTTCCTCAAGCTTCATGGAAGTGGACTTGCACAGACCTGACCTTACGTGTTGGCACGATAATGTGAATAGACTTCCTCCCATGCTCGTCCCCTCCTTCCTTTTTTCCCAGCTTGTGGGATCTTAGTACCCCGGCCAGGCATTGAACCTGGGCCGCCTGCGGCGTCTTAGCCACTGGACCCCCAGGGAAGTCCCAACTTGCTCCCTCTTCTTGAGACAGCAGTGGTCTGGTCTCCGGGGCGCTGCCCACAGCACCCAAGCCCTTCCCGGGGGCCCCACCTCCAGTTACCTCCAAATACAGGAGGTAGGATGTCAACATAAGAGTTTGGGGACGCAAACACTCAGCCCAGAGTTTGCATGTCACAGAAGTGTGTAAACCCTCACAGTTCATGTGCGGCATGCATTCTCGGAATCCACTTATTTGAAGACAAAACTGCATTTGGATTACTTGGTTCTTTCTGAATAAGCTTCATTAGTATAAAAACCTTATTTCCTTTGCGTCCCTCGCCGTAAAGATGGATCGCGCCCCAACCCCAGCTTCTGGAACCACGTTGGTCCCGTGGCCGTGTGGCTGGTGCTCTGGCCAGTCAGCTCCGTGGGAATGGCCACCGCTTCATCTCTGAGGGCCCCGGGGCTGCACAACCCCATTCTTTGAGGCAACCAAGTGACTGCCTCTTTTAAACGCTTTTCACTTATCGTCTGTTTTGTGACCGCCCTGGACCTGAGGGACGTTATTACCCCTTTCGCTTTAGCAGGATGTGTGGTGCTCATGCAACACAGACGTCAGGACTGGGGGGCTGGGGGGGAAGCCTCCTCTGTACTTGCCCCGGGACCAGGCGTCACTTGTTGCCCTCGGATGCAGCTTCCCCGGCAGATCTTCCCTCTGGGACGCCGGTGGTGTCCGGCGCCTGGCGCCTGGGGAGCCCACAGCCCACAGCCCACAGCGTCCCGCCTGTGGCGCCCCTGACTCGGGGGCACGGCCATGCTTTTGGAAGTTGTTTCTGGAAGGTTTAGCCTCAACAAAAGTAGAATAAAAGGGGAAAGTCTGTGTCACAGGCGGTGTCTGGGTGAGGGGGACCCTTGTCTGCAGGCAAGCCTGGCTCACCCTGCGGGGTTGCACTGGGGTCCAGAGTGAGGAGGGTGCCTGATCTCGGCGGGATTAAGGTCAAGTGGAAAGGCCGCGCTTTTCCGCTAATCCAGATGCTATGAGCCAGCAAGACGCGGCATCTGGGCCCTGGACACAGAGGCGAGTGGGTTCCCGGCCGCCACTGCACCCCGTCCTCCTGCCGGGTCCCCGCGTGGCCCTGGCGTCAAGTGAGCCGAGGGCCCAGCCACGCGGAGTCTCTCGGGCCTCCGGGATCACAGGTCACAGAACCGTCTCGGGGGAGGCGGCTTGTCTCTGGCCCATCTGTGTTCGCGAGACGCTCTCGGAGCGGAGCCTGTGGGAGCCCGTGGGCACGTGTGGCTGAAGAGGTTCTCGTACGACGTGTACCTTTCTGTACTCTACGCCTCTTATTAAAATCCATGTGTTTGTACACGTAACCTTTGTCCACGTGGGAGCAGCGCTCGCGCGCCCAGTTTTCTCTCTGACGCTTCGTTTCGGGCCATGCAGAGCCACTGCCCCCTCTGTGTTCCGGAAGCACATTTGGCACAAACTCCGGCGGACGCCTGCCCGCGGTGGGAGGGCGGGGCTGGGGACAGGTCCTCCGGCTCCGGTGAGTCACACCTTCGCATCCCGGAAACGCCTCGGGCGGCTGGCCCAAGGGCCGCACCCAGGGTCCCTCCTGCCTGCGGGGTCTTCCTGCGGGTCCCCTCACTCTGCAGCTCCTGAGGGCACCGTCGGCAGGGCCCGGCACAGGACCGGGCATGGGGAGGGGGCTCTGGGGGCGGGGCAGAATGGGGCCTGACCAGGCCGCGAAGCAAGACGCGCTCGAGCTCCAGGGCAGAGGGGTAAAAAGGACCCTAGTCCTGAGTAATGGGAGTTAATTCAAGCCCCCTGTGAAAGGGAGAGACGGGAGAGACACAGAGACACAGAGATAGAGATGGAAAGAGGCTGGGAGAGACACAGAGAGAGGTGGAGACGGGGCGTGGAGGCTGCATCGCCTGAGGGAGACCAGGGGCTCCCGGAAGCCGGCTTCCCTCCCGGACCCCACCAGTCACATGCCCGGCGCGTCCTCCACCATCTGGATGCCCCTCCCCCCGAGTCAGCGCCGCCCGCAGTAGGGCTGAGTCCCGCGGGGCTGCCCCCTCCAGCGCCACCTGTACGTGGGCCCCCACCACCACGTGGGACTTCTCCCTGGCGGTGACAACTTCGGTGGTTCCCACCCTTCCTCTGGTTCACCGATTCACTAGAACGATTCAGATCTCAGGAAAATGTATTTACTTGTTCATGATAAAGGACACAGCTCAGGACCAGTGGAAGAGCCCAGTATGGGGCGGGGGTTGCCGGGGTGGGGGCGGGATGGAGCCACTCACTCTCGGCCGTGAGCCTCCCAGCGTCCCCTCGCATTCACCAACCTGGTGCTCTCCAGTCTCACCATTCAAGAGCTCTGACCCTGTCTCCAGCCCCGTCCCCTCCCCGGAGGTCTGGGGGGTGGGGGGGCTGAGGGTTCCCACCCTGGTCACTTGGCTTTTCTAGTGACCAACCCCTGTCCTGAAGCTCTCACAGGCCCCAGCGGCGTCGCCTCATTGGCATAAACTCAGCTGTGCTTGGAAGGAGATGGTTATGAACCGCAGAAGACACTCATCACCCAGGAGATCCCGGGGGTCTGAGGGGCAAAGGCCAAGTCTGGCTTTGTTGTCACATAGCGCCCATGAGCTGCCAGGTCCTCTCCATTCAAGCTTCCAGCATCTCAGGATCCGACTCATCAGCTGTGCTAGGGGTGCAGGGTGGCTCATGCGCGAGTACCAACACCCCCTTCCCGGTGGGTCAGGGGGATCTAGAGAAGAGAGGCTGGCGGCTCCCGGACAGGTCTGAGGGAGGACGTCCCGGCGGGGCTGTGCAGATGAGGGTGGGAGGCTGTTTGTTACAGGATGGGGGCTTCCCTGTCCGGCCCCGGGGCCCCTTCTTTCATCTCAGCTGCCCACAGGACAGCCAGGGCGTCAATAACCCCCCAGGGCTCAGGGACACTGCCCAGTCCGCTGTCCAAGCAGAACTGACCTCCGGTGATTTTGATCTCACAGGAGGCGGCTGACACCTGCCCATTCTGTTTAAAATACTGATTCTTGAATCAAACACGTGCCCCACACAGGAGGATAAGATTTTACTCGCAGTTAGCTGGCTTACTGGTAAAAAATAACATTTTTTGGTTTTCCCCGAAATCGTTTAGTAAAACAACCTATAATTAGTTTCTATGATCAGCCGTAGAGATAGAACCCACCCAGACTGCGTGACTGTCATTTTCACAACACCCGCCGCTAAACTCTCCAGGCGGCAGCCCCCAGGGCTGCGAGGCTGGAGGCCAGGGCAGCGGCCAGGCTGTGGGCCCTCCCTGGTCCTGAGTGGGGCTCAGACGTGTGCTCGGTGTTCAAGACCACTCCTGTCAGGGCCCAGCATTGTAAGCGTTCCTTCGGAAAGGTGCTATGAGCCTGAAAAGAAGAAGGCTGGGACGCAGGACAGAGCTAAGACCTAGCTGGTGTGTGTCGCTGCTAGAGGGGCAGCCCTGCAGGGACTCAAGAGCTGAGGAAGCTACAGGGAGTGGGGCCGGCCGCCTGGGTCCAGGTGTCCCTGTGACTCTCGCTAAAGAAATCAGGCACCCGTGTGCACGTACGTGTGTGCACGTGTGTGTGTGTGTACGGCCCGTCCTCCCCAACGTGCGGCCCGCTCCGAAAGGACGCAATCGGTGTCTTGGTAAATCTGCCTGGAGACACCCCTACCCCCATGGTTTAATTATGGAAATGGGTGCTGGGAAGGAGAAAATGGTAACCGGGGTGGAGAGTAGATCGTCTGTGGCATGAGGCCGCCCAGGCGGTGTAAAGAGTTTTCTTCTTACTCGGGGCCACGTTAGTGAAATGCACCCACCCTGTCCCAAACTCTCAAGAACCGAGCCCAGAAGGTAATCCAGGCACTCACAGGAGAGGTGCTGCTGAGACGGCCCACCCAGCAGCCTGCAAAGGAGACAGCGGGCACTGCAGAGCAGAAACAGGACGAGCGACTTTCTCGATCACGTCGCACCCAAACTAGGAGAAAAGAGTGTTTCCGCCCAGAAACGGCAAAGCCTCTCTCTGGAGCCAAAGAGAAGCTAGGTACAGAGCACAGAACTTCTAGAGAACAGTAAAAATAGAAGAGTGCAGTAAAATTCACAGCTTTAGAAAGTTGCATTAAAATCAAAACCACAATGAGATATCACAGCACACCTGTCAGAACGGCTGCTATGAAAAAGAACACAGACATTGGACAGGGTGTGGAGAAAAGAGAACCCTCGTGCACTGTTGGTGGGAATGTAAACTGGTGCAGCTACTGTGGAGAACAGTACGGAGGGTCCTTAAGAAACTAAAAATAGAGCTACCATATGACCCAGCAATCCCACTCCTGAGTATATATCTGAAAAAAACAAACACACTAAGTCGAAAAGATATGTGCACCCCAATGTTCATAGCAGCATTATTCACAATAGCCAAGGCGTGGAAGCAACCTAAGTGTTGATCAACAGATGAAGAGATAAAGAAGATGTGGTGCATATACACAATGGGATATTACTCAGCCAGAAAACAGAATGAAATAATGCCTCTTGCAGCAACATGGTTGGACTTGGAGGGCATTGTGCTGATAAGTCAGACAGAAAGACAAATACTATGATATCACTTATATGTGGAATCTAAAGAAATGGACAAAGCACTTGAACAGACATTTCCCCATAGAACATACACGAACGGCGATGAGCTCGTGGAAGGACGCTCAGCGCGGCGAGGGCAGGGGCTCAGGACGTGCCGCTCCGTGCCGCGCTGCTTTGGTACATTGGTTACCTTGTGTTAAAGGCGCTTGCAAAACAGCAGGTGCAGGAAGGGTGCTCCGGCTCCCCTTTTCCTCCTGAAGGCAGAGGGGAGACTCGACGTGGAGGACATCCTCCCTGCACCGAGAAGAAACACTCGTCACCAGAGGCGGGTTGCCAGGCGAGGACCCTGCAAGCAGACCTCGTTAAATCCCTCGTATTTTCCTTCCATCCCCCAGATACTCCCCCTTCTGTCCCACAGTTGCCACTCCTTGTTCAACCTACCTTATAAACACCTGGCCCTCACCACCTCTCGGGGCGTCCTTGTCCTGTGAGGACTCCCACGTACACATAACATTTTATTAAATAAAATGTGTCTGCTTTTCTCCTGCTGCTCTGTCCTGTGTCAGTCCGGCGAAGGCTAAGGGGATAAAGGAGAAGTCTTACCTCCCACCTCAGTCACTAGGAAAACGCAAATCAAAACCACAGTGAGAAAACAAAAAAACAAAACACAGTGAGATGCCACTTCAAACAACAAAATAATCCCCAAACAGAAAATAGCGAGCGTTAGTGAGGGTGTGGAGAGGCGGGAACCCTCCCACTGCGCAAGTAGGGATGCAAATGGTGACGCTGCTGTGGACACCGTGCTGGTGGCTTCTCAGAAAGTGACACACGGGACCCAGAGTTCCACTCCTAGGGAGAAGCCCCAGAGAACCTAGAGCAGACGTTCAGACGAACGCTTCCTGGACAACACGCTTCGGCGCGGTCCCGGTGAGCTGTGTCGCAGCAGATGAGACCTGGAGTGTTGCCAGGCCGGACGGTGGGGTAACCAGACCTCCCGGTCCCTTCTCGGCAAGTCGGAACCTGGGGCACAAAACGACAGTTCAACACGTCAAGACGCTTTGCTGTTGCTGCCGAGATTGTCACAGTCATAACTCATGTGTTCTGGAAAATAAATGGAAGCCACAGGCACACAGGCCCTGTGCCACCCGCGCAGAGACCCCTCGGTGGAGGGCGAGCCCCCAGGCCGAGGAGCGCCACACTCCTTCTCCACATGGAAGCCAGGCCTGGGCCTCGGCCCCACGGGCTCCTGGGCTCCTTCGAGCCCAGGCATGGAGGCTCCGGGCCGAGTGGACGGGTCAGCTGCTGCCACCACCCTCCATCTCCAAGTCCGCTCTGAGGGCCGGACACCCCCAGCTGCTGTGCCCGAGTCCCGGCCGCGCTGACGCGGAGGCCCTGGGGCTCCAGGGGTCCCACAGCTCTGCTCGGGGGTGGGAAGGTGGAGGGGCGCTGAGGGCCAGGGCAGCCGGGCCCTCAGTGTGTGAGCCCTGACTTTGCTCTTGGCACCACCGCGAACCCATCCTTCCAGCAGCTGGACGAGTAGGGGTGCAGAGGCAGCAGTGGGACCCCACGGCAGGGTGGTGGAAGAGGTCAGAGATCCCCCCGAATGCAGACACACACCGCAGTCAAGATGTCTCATCTCCCAGACTGATCTCCGGGTTTAACACATTCCTACAGAAATCCCAGAAAGTTTTATTTTATAGACACTGACAAAACTATTCTAAAGTTTATATGGAAATGCAAAGGAACTAGGACAGCCAGAACAACTTGAAAAGGGACAAAATGGAAGAATGAAGTCAGTGCACTCCATCGCAAGACGGGTATGGGTGGAGGCAAAGACCCAGGACCAGCGAGAAGAGCAGGGGACCCGGAAGTAGACCACACTCACTCACCACCCGGAAGTAGACCACACCCACGTGGCTGATCTTTGACAAAGGTGAAAAGTCGTTTTAACATAGAAGGATGGTCTTTGCAGAGCAACTAGACAGCCACAGGCCACGAAACAAGGACAAAACAAAGGAACAAAAATACCACGACCTAAGCTTCACCCCTCATACAAAAGTGGACACAAATCGACCACAGCCTAGATTTAAAAGTAAGATGTAGAGCTACAAGACTACCAGAAGGAAGCACAGGAGAAAATCTCCAGGACGCAGACGCGACACTAAAAGCACAATCCGTAAAATAAAGCACGTGCTGAATCGGACTTCAGCAAAATGAAATCTGTTTTCTCTACTAAAGATCCTGTTCGGATGAGAAGACAAGCAAGGTACAGACTAGGAGGACACACCTGCAAACCGCACATCTGACAAAGGAGCTCTCAAACTCAGCGGTAAAAAACACAAGCCACCCGAATAGAAAATGCGCAAAAGACATGAACAGACGTTCACCAAAGAGAATACACAGGGGGCAAATAAGCACATGAAACATTGTTCGGTATCACCAGCCCCAAGGGAGACGCAAAGGGAAACCTGAAGGACGCCACTGCCCACCTGCTAGAAGACAGCAGACCGGAAGGGACGCAGGGCTCACACGGCTGGTGGGAATGTGCGTGCGCTGCTAAGACAGCTTGACGGGTTCTTAAAAAGCTAAACACAAGCCCGACCAGTATCTCAAAAGGTCACGGCCGTATGACTCCATTCAGGCCACACTCTCGAGATGACAAAGCTCCCAAGATGGAGAGCGGATGGGTGGCTGCCGCGGGCAGGGCGACGGAAGGACAGGACCCTACACGCATACCACACTGACCCCAGCTTCCTAGGGAGTGCTGTCTTACGGTGACATAAGATGTCACCACCGGGGCAAAATGGGTGAAGTGTGCCCGGGGCCTCTCGGCCCTATCTGCACCCTCCTGTGAACCTATACATATTTCAGAACATATACATATGTTCTAATGCCACATCTGTCAACACTCCCTCAAGCCAGCCGTCCCAGCCCGGCTCCCTGGAGCTCAAAGCTTCCCTGAGCCCCGAGGTGAGGGGCGGGGCCAGCGGCATTGAGGAAGCAAGAGGGTTCTGGGCAGAGCAGGAGCTGGGCTGCAGCCTGTGGCCGCGTGGGGGAGAGAGGGAGCAAGAGCACTGCCCTGCGCCCCGGCGCAGGAACACTTCCGTCCCCTTCCAACGCGGTTTGTTCAAAACTCCTATGCGTGGTGAAGCGCCTCTACCCCGCTTCTAGGCCCCCTCCCAGGGTGGGGTGCACAGGGGTGCCAGGCCTTCGCACCGCGAAACGTCCGCGGTACAAAAGCTTCCAGGAGGCCCCGCATCTTAAGGAAGAAGCTCTCCAGCTCTCGGGCCTGGGCCTCCTCCCCACCCCAACGCTCAGCCTGTTCTTGTAATGCCTCCCCTCCCCTTCAGGCGGGGGACCTGTCCTTGACCTGGAGGAGCTCTGCCGAGGACCCCCCCGCGCTCAGGGCCCGCGGCTCCCCCTGGGACGCGCTCGCAGGCTCCCTCATCTCCAGCCGCGTCCTGGGACGTCTGTTCTCTGGCGAGTTCTTTAAATGGCGTCCTTCTGTGACAAGTGGAATAGATTTTTCCTCCTGTGGCTTTCTTCAGACATTCCGAGCAATTCCTTCAGTTCAGACACTTTCTTGGATAGATTTTTATTAATTTCCCTCTTTCTGTGAAAAACTGTCTTCATAAATTTAAGCTTTCTGTCAAATTCCTCCAAAGTTTATCCGCGAGTTTCCTGCCTGTGGACAGCTCTCCTGTCCTTGTCCTGTTCTAAGCCCTCCCCAGAAGACGAAGACTCCTCAGGTGATATACCACCAGAAGAGCAAAGGTCTCCAGGCCAGAGGCCCAACAGCACCTCGGCACGGTGACCCTCCCAGGGGACCACGCCACGCACGGCTCCAAGCACCGGCCATGAGGCGCTGCCGTTTCTGAGTCGGAGCCCCGGCCATGGAAGGCCGAGTCCCGCCTGCGCTGGTGGCCTTGGATTTCTCCTGTCTGGGTCAGGAGGCCCCACTTCTTTGGGTCCAGGTCGCTCTCCCTGTCCCACTTCCTGCTTTCCGCCAGTCTCACAGAGCGATTGAACTGCTGTTGGGTGGGGGGGGCTGCCGGGGCTGGTCCTTCCCTTTCTGGTGGCTGGGGCCCAGAGTCAGGGAGTGGGTCAGGGCCATGGTCGCCCGGCAGCAATGGGAGGTGTCCAAGGTGGCTTGGGAGGGCCGTGCGGTGGTGGGGTGCACGGTGAGTGGGACGAGGCATTTCTCTTCTACCAGGTAGTAGCCCCTTCCAGCCAGAAGTGCCGAGGGCCACAGGCACAAGAGGACTCGGGGAACATCAAGGGAAAGCTCAGGGCTGGATTCCCCATGCACACGTGGGTGGGGTCCTGTAGGAGGGGGGGTGGGGCTGGATTCCCCATGCACACGTGGGTGGGGTCCTGTAGGAGGGGGAGTGGGGCTGGATTCCCCATGCACACATGGATGGGGTCCTGTAGGAGGGGGAGTGGGGCTGGATTCCCCATGCCCACGTGGGTGGGGTCCTGTAGGAGGGGGAGTGGGGCTGGATACCCCATGCCCACGTGGGTGGGGTCCTGTAGGAGGGGGGGTGGGGCTGGATTCCCCATGCACACGTGGGTGGGGTCCTGTGGGGGGGGGTGGGGCTGGATTCCCCATGCCCACGTGGGTGGGGTCCTGTAGGAGGGGGGGTGGGGCTGGATTCCCCATGCACACGTGGGTGGGGTCCTGTAGGAGGGGGAGTGGGGCTGGATTCCCCATGCACACGTGGGTGGGGTCCTGTAGGAGGGGGAGTGGGGCTGGATTCCCCATGCACACGTGGGTGGGGTCCTGTAAGGGGGGAGTGGGGCTGGATTCCCCATGCACACGTGGGTGGGGTCCTGTAGGAGGGGGAGTGGGGCTGGATTCCCCATGCACACAGCTTGGGTGGTGGTGGGCGGAGGTCCAGGGCACGCTCAGTTGGATGAGAAGGTTGCCTTTTCTCCTGGGGGGAGACCAAAGCAGAGACCTTGGGATCTGGTTCCCTAAGTCCAGGGGCACCCAAGGGGCTCTGGGTGCTGGTAGGTGGGAGTCCCCTGCTCAGTGGGGCATCCAAGGTGGGGACCTGCTGCTACATGGATGACTCTGGGGGCTGACTGTGGGGTGGTGCTTTGTCCTCTTATGGGAGTAGATTCAAGTGCAGTTAAGATTAGATGTAAGGTCCCCAGGCTCAGGTAGGGCCACGGGACTGTCAGTGCGCATCAGTGGTTGACCTCTGCCCGGCTTGGGGTCCAAGGAGACCTTGGTTTAAGGTTCCTAGGTGGGTCAGGGCACACGGGCCTGTGACTGCTCTGCAGGGAGCCCACTGAGAGGTTGCATGGAGGTGGGCAGGGGTCCCAGGAACTCTCCCTGTGAGTCAGCGGCTGGCCTTTGTGGAGCAGGAAGTCCAAGGTGCAGGCCCTGGATCTGGCGTCCGGCGGTGGTCCAAGGCCGACCGGTGTCCCAGTAGGGGGTTGGCGGCCACCCTCTGACCAGCGCGGAGCTGGAGGCCCGGCCCGGCGTCTGTCGGGGGCGCTCCGCCGGCCTGTGCGGAGCCGGTTTGCGACGCTGGAGGTCTGGGAGGGGCAATCTCCGGCGGGGTAGGGGTCCGCTGTGCTGCGGTTCCCGGCGCCCGATCCCTCGCTGCTGGACGGGACCGCGAGGGCGAGGGGCCGGGCCAGCCCCGCCAAGGGGCGAGGGTGCAGGAGGCGCCCGGTGCGGGTGCGTGAACTCGCCAGCCCGCAGAGAGGCGCGAAGGTGCACGCGAGCACCAACGTGGAGTGCACGGTGTGGGCGAGGGGCCCGGGGCAGGACGAGTGCGCGCGGGTCGCGCCGTGGGCTGGCTCGGGGAAGGCGGCGGCGGAGGACGCGGCGACGAGCTGCAGGAGTTGCAGCAGAAGCGCCACGTCCTCTGGGAGACCACGGCCGCGCCGGGCTCTTATAACAGCCCCGCGCGTCCCAATGCCTCCCTGTGATGTCCCGCCGCGCTTCCAAGCCTGCCTGGGTCCTGACGCTGCAACCGCTCGCTTTTGTTCCTCAGCTTCTGCCATCTGATAGCTGGTTCAGAAGACAGGCCCTCAGAGAAAGGGAGATGGAGTACGGGCGGATGGGCTGCAGGCGGCATGGGGCAAGGACAGGGGAGGCGAGGCTCTAAGAAGAGGAAGGACCTTCATACCGCAGGGTCCAGGACAGCAGAGGGAGTGGGCCACCCATGTGGCGAGGTGGATGTATCCTTCCTAGATAGCACCTCATTGCTCCTGTGCAGTCGTCACCAGACACAAGTCCGTGTGCCTGAGGCACCGTGAGGCCAAACAACACCAGAACATCAGAGCTGGGAACAGAGAGAGGTTCATTGCAGGGCCACGCAAGGAGACGGGTGGCTCATGCCTTAAAACCCCCAACTCCCCGAAACCCTTCAGCAAAGCCCTGTTATGGGAAAGGAGAGGGGGGAGCGTGGTTAGCTGTTGCACACTCCTTGGTGTCAGAGCCTTTGTTTTTGAGGTCAGGTCATGGTCAGGTCACAATGTTCCTGTAAACCTCCACCAAACAAACGTTATTCTCTCTTCTGACAGGAAAGGGCAAGGTCCCAAGGCACAGCTGTCACCCTCTGAGGTCCAGGTCCTGGCTAAGAGGAAGGGGTCCCTGCTTGGGAGTGTTCATCAGCACCCGGTCTGGGTCTTCCCGCCAGTGCCCGGGCCCAGCTGAAGAGGCAGATCTCAGGCTGGTGGAACACAATTCTGGTGCTTGGATCTGGGCTGTGGTCCTAACAGCCCCCAGATAAGCGCCTCTTCATTACAGCCAGGTCTTTGTTCTTGGTTAACAGAGAGAAGAAACAAGCAACCATTGGGGCTTTCGGGCCCTGGTGGAGGGCCGTGGGGAGGGTGGCTCTGGCTTCGCTCTGGCTTCTTTCCGACACTGGATGAGTCTGACCCGGAGCTGTGTGACCCTTTGTGGGGACAAGATGACTAAGGAGATGCATCAGACGGCACCCCTTCTCCCCTCCCTCACTGTGCCCCCGGCTCCGGGAGGACCCCGTGGCCCAGGCACTTGGCTGAGTTGGCCCCTCAGGACCCAGGCAGGGCGTCACGTTAGGGGGCAGCTGGGTTACCTGAGGCCGGCTGTCTCCTTGCACAAGGGCCACGGCCTCTGTCCAGAGGGATCTCCAGGCAGCTCCCCATGCAGCCACAGGGACTGCCTCCTTCACCCTTCAGCTCTCCCATCACTAGCCCCACACTATCTTCAAGTGCACAGTGTCCTTTATCATTTTCCAATAGTAATTAGGCTGGGACTTCCCTGGGGGCCCAGTGGTAAAGAATCCGCCTGCCAATGCAGGGGACACAGGTTCGACCCCGGTCCGGGAAGATCCCACATGCCGCGGAGCAACTAGGCCTGTGCACCACAACTACTGAGCCTGCGCTCTAGAGCCCGCGAGCCACAGCCACTGAGCCCACGTGCCACAACTACTGAAGCCTGCGTGCCTAGAGCCCGTGTTCTGCAACAAGAGAAGCCACCACAATGAGAAGCCCACACACCGCAACGAAGAGTAGCTCCCGCTCGCCACAACTACAGAAAGCCCACGTGCAGCAAGGAGGACCCAATGCAGCCAAAAATAAATAAATAAATTTAAAAAGAAAAAAAGAAGAACACTCACTTTGTTGTGTAACCATTGCCACACCATCGCTTACAGTGCTTGCGGTTGACTTGTGGTTAATACTCTTTATCAAGTCAAGGAATTTCCCAGCTACTCATAGTTTTCTCACAGGATTTCATCAGCAATGTTTGTTAAGGAGTGACATCAGTGCAAATGGTGCAGTAAGGGACTCCAAAAGCTAGCAGATACTCTCGCAGAAACTATCAGAATAAACTTTATCAAAACTCTGGAATACAGTCAAGGATTTAAAGAAACAAGGTGAATGAATAATAAGGGGAAAGGCAGCTCACTCTCAGCATGAGGGCTCTGGGTCACTTTTCTCACCCTTGCCCTACTGCCCCCATCCCTGGCCTGGCTTGGCAGTCTTGACGATGGCAGCCCATGTGCCAGGTGTGGGTGTCTGGTGCCAGAGGCAGCAGAGTGGACCTCCTTCCCAAGGAGCTGTGGTTCTTTGTTTTGACCTTCTGGTGGCTCCCTGAAGGACTGTTGCAACGGGCTTGCCTTTATTTTACCGAACTAGGAACTCTCTCAGCATGGAGAAGTAGCTACCTAAGGGGCTGATTTTTGTCAAAACATTTATCGAAAACATTTAAAGGCAAAGGTATTAGCTGTTGCTACTGGGGCAAACAACAGACACACTAAAAAGCTTGGGAGGAAAAGCTGGGCAGTGAGGTACTTTGGGGAATAAGGTTTTGAAAACCTCCCACATATCCTTGAGAATCTAGAGGTGCATGTGCATAGCCAGGGCTGGGCACATCCTCAGAAAAGAATTGAGAGGCCCTAATTGCTCACCTCTGTGTGACCTTTGGGCTCCATGTAAATGGAAGTGAAGGCTAAGGCAGAGCTGTCAGCTCCTTGGGTGAGAGGTGAAGGCACTGAGCTCACACACAGCCCCTCTGCAAAGACTCGGAGGGTTTTTGGTGTTTCTGTTACTTATCTGTTTTTTTCTTTTGTTTCAGGCTTTTAAGAAAGTCTTTGTCAAATCACTAACTAACTATGAAGCTAACTGACCAGAGATTTCAGTGGCCACATGACAAAGGACACAGACTTTACAAATTTAGTTCAGAAAAATCACTAAAGAAAACAACAGTAACCACAAGACACGACAACAAGTCCTGGAGAAGGAGGAGAATCTGATTTCCAAAGTTGCCACATTGTAATATTCAAAATGTCCAGTTTCCAACAGCAAAAATTGTTATGAGGCATGCAAAGAAATGAGAGAGTATGGTTCATACAAAATAAGTATACAGAAGCTGTCCCTGAGAAAGCTTAGACATTAGACTTATTATACAAAGGCTTTAAATATACTATTTAAATATGCTCAAAGAGCTAAATATACATGTACAAATAACCAAAGGAAACCATGAGAACAATGTCAAACCAAATGGACACTATCAATAAAAATATAGAAATGATCAGAATGAACCAAATAGTAATTCTGGTGTTGAGCAGTACAGTAACTGAAAGGAAAAATTCACTAGAGGTGTTTCAACAGAAGATTTGAGCAGACAAAAGACTCAGTATACCTGAAAATAAGTCAATAGGCATTAGACCATCTGAGAAGCAGAAAGAAAAAGGAATAATGAAAAGAGCCTGAGACTTGTGGAATATCACCAAGTGAACCAACATATGCATAATGGGAGTCACAGAAGGAGGAGATAGAGGAAAAGGGGCAGAAAGAATATTTGAAGAAACAATGGCCAAAATCTTTCCAAATATGATGAAAATAATGAATGTACTCATCCCAGAAGCTTAACAAATTCCAAGTAGGATAAACTCAAAGAGATCCACACTAAGACACATAACAATCAGGCTGCTGAAAACCAAATACAAAGTGAGAATACTGACTTGTAGGAGGGAACCTCTGTAATAGTAACAGCTGATTTCTTGTCAGAGATCATGGAGGCCAGGAGGCAGTGGGATGATAAACACATTGAAGTAGCTATCAACCAAGAATTCGACACCCACAGAACTATCCTTCGAAATTGAAGAAGAAATTAAGACATTCTCAGATAAACAAAAACTGAGAGAATCTGTCACTAGTAGACCAGCCCTGCAAGAAATGCTAAAGAGACTCCTTCAGGTTGAAATGAAAGGACACTAGACAGTAACTCAAATCCATACAAAGAAGTAAAGAGCACAGGTAAATATAAAAGCCAGTATCACTGTGCTTTGGTTTCTAAGTCCACTTTTATTTCCTATTGATTTAAAAGACGTTTACATAAAACAATAATTATAAATGATATCGATGGACGTACAATGTATAAAAGTGTGATTTGTGATGAAAACAACAGAAGGGGGTGGGGATGGAACTAAATAGGAGCAAAGTTTTTAAACTACTGAACATAAGTGTGTATTAATTCAGACGAGATTATTATAAATTAAGATATTACTTGTAATCCACAGAACCACCACTAAGAAATTAACAAATATATATATATATATATATATATATATTTCCGGGAACAAAATATATGTAAGATAAATAGAAAACAAGTAGCAAAATGGCAGAAGTAAGTCCCTCTTCATCAGTAATTACACTAAATATAAGTGGATTGAACTCTCTGATAAAAAGGCAGGCAAAAAAGTGGAAAACACTCAAATGTCTATCAACTGATGAATGGACTAACAAAATGTATAACTATACAATGCAATTGTAACCAGCCATAAAAAGGAATGATGTACTGATACGTGCTACAACATGGATGAACCTTGAAAACATTACACTAAGTGAAAGAAATCAGACACAACAGTCTACATATGGCATGACTCAATTTAAATGTAATTATAGGCAAATTCATGGGGACATTAATCTGCAGCTTAATGGTTGTCGGGGTCTGAGGGGAGGGGGAAATAGGGAGTGACTGCTAAATGGACACAGGGTTTCTTTGGGGGTTGATGAAAATGGTCTGGAATTATATAGTGGTGATGGTTGCGTAACACTGTGAATATACTAGAAGCTACTGAATTGTCCAGTTTAAAATAATTGAATTTTATGTTATGTCAATTTCACCTTGATGAAAAAATAATTTTTACCAGATTTTACCAAATATTTTTCTTGTATTTATTGCGATGATTCAATGAAAAAGTTCTACTGATTTTTTAAAAAATTTATTTATTTTTGGCTGCATTGGGTCTTTGTTGCTGTGCGCAGGCCTTCTCTAGTTGTGGTGAGCGGGGGTTACTCTTCGTTGTGGTGTGCGGGCTTCTCTTTGCGGTGGCTTCTCTTGTTGCAGAGCATGGGCTCTAGGCACGCAGGCTTCACTAGTTGTGGCTCGCGGGCTCTAGAGCGCAGGCTCAGTAGTTGTGGCGCACAGGCTTAGTTGCTCCGCGGCATGTGGGATCTTCTCGGACCAGGGCTTGAACCTGTGTCCCTGGCATTGGCAGGTGGATTCTTAACCACTGCACCACCAGGGAAGCCCCTCCATTGATTTTTTTTTTTTTTTTTTTTTTTTGCAGTACGCGGGCCTCTCACTGTTGTGGCCTCTCCCACTGCGAGGCACAGGCTCCGGACGTGCAGGCTCAGCGGCCATGGCCCACGGGCCCAGCCGCTCCGCAGCATGTGGAATCTTCCCGGACCGGGGCACGAACCCGTGTCCCCGGCATCGGCAGGCGGACTCTCAACCACTGCGCCACCAGGGAAGCCCCCTCCATTGATTTTTAATGTGTTAAATGTTAATATATTTTCTAATGATAAATCATCTTTACATGCCTGAAATTAACCTAATTTGGTGTAATTATTTTTATACATATTGATGGGTTTGGTTTGCTGGTATTTTATTTGATAATCTTGTATTTCTGTTTCTAAATATGACTAGTCTATATCTTAAAATTTTTCATTGTAACGTCTGAGTTTGATGTCTCAAGATTATTTGGGTAGCTTTCCTACTTCTTTTTTTTTTTTTTTTTTTTGCGGTTCGCGGGCCTCTCACTGTTGTGGCCTCTCCCGTTGCGGAGCACAGGCTCCGGACGCACAGGCTCAGCGGCCATGGCTCACGGGCGCAGCCGCTCCGCGGCATGTGGGATCTTCCCGGACCGGGGCACGAACCCGTGTCCCCTGCATTGGCAGGCGGACTCTCAGCCACTGCGCCACCAGGGAAGCCCTTTCCTACTTCTTAATTACCTGAAACACTTTAATAAGATTTGTATTACCTGCTCTTTAAATATTTGACAGAACTTTCCTTTAAACCATCTGCATTTTTGCAGGGGGTTCACCTTTAAACGAGTGATCCATTTTCTCTGTGGTTACTGGGTTATTTGTGTATTCTATTGTTTCTTGAGTGAGTTTTGGTTAGCTTAATTTTTAACAGAATATTGTTTATTTTATTTAAGCTTTGAATTTCTTGGCAGAATTGGTTATATCTTCTTTTGATTTTAAAATCTCTGTTCTATCTGTGCTTATATCTCACTGTTCATTGCTAATATTGTTTAGTAAAGCCATCCTTCCTCCTTTCTTTTTCAATCTTGCCACATTGTGACTTTTGTAGTTTGTATTAGTTATTGATTGCTGTGTAACAGGTTACATCGAAACTCAGTGATTGAAAACCACAAACATGTATCACCTCACAGTTTCCCAGTGTTAGGAACCAGACGTGATGAGCTTGGGGCTTCTTCCTCAGGGTCTCACAAGTCTGCCATCAATGTGTCAACTGGGGCTGCAGTCATCTGAGGGCTCAACTGGGGTCACAGCCACTTCCCAGCTCACTCACAGGGCCACTGACTGGAGACGTCAGTGTCTCCACATGGGGCCCCTCCACGGGACAGCTCACAACAGAGCAACCACTTTTCCCAGAGCAAGGAGCTGGAGAGAGAGAGAGAGAAGGAGATGGAGATAGAGATAAAGATGCAGATGGAGAGGGAGAGGGAGATGGAGATGGGGATGGGGATGGAGATGGAGATGGAGGTGGAGATGGGGATGGAGATGGAGATGGAGATGGAGGTGGAGATGGGGATGGGGATGGAGATGGAGATGGAGGTGGAGATGGGGATAGAGATAGGGCTGGAGAAGGAGGGAGAGAGAAACAGGAGCCACAGCCTTCTTGTAGCTTCACCTTGGAGGTGACATCCCATTGCTTCTGCTGTATTCTAGTCTGTGGAACCATCAGGTAGTCCAGGCGGGTTCTGGCTTTGCTCATCCTGCCTAATGTTTACTTTTCTTCTGATCTTCAGTCCTGTGAATCGCTTCTCTAGACCTGACTGTTTTCCTCCTTCTTCTCTCCATGGCTTTTCTCTGCTATCCACGTCTAACCTCCTGAGTTGGACACTTAGGTCCCTGCTTCTCCACTTCTCTTCTTTTCCCACATGTGCAGTTTCAGAACAGTTTCCCTTCCAAGTGTGTGTTTAGCTGCATCCTAAGCATTTTCTTTATCGCCAAGTTCTACATGGTTTAAGTTCCATTCTGATTCTTCAGTATCTCACCTCCTCTCTGCCTTTCTTCCCCAAAGTACCGTCATTATCACCTTGTGTGAGTAGCTCACAGTTGCTTCTTTTGCTCACGCCCTTTCCTTCTCAGCCCCACTCCTTTCTTTCCGAAGTGCTTCCTCTAGCAGTCTCTTCGGCAAGGACCTGTCACTGATAAACTCCTTAGTCACGCATGTTGGAAGATGTTTTGGTTTAAGCCCTCTCTCTCAAGTGACGATCTGACTATTGAGTTAGACTGACTTCTGCCGAGACCTTCACGATCCCCTGCTCCTTGTGGAATTCCCCCCCCCCACACACACACTGTTACCTAGTAACAGCGTTAACATAGTAACCTGGTAACTGGTAACCAACAGAATGTGGCAAACGGGCTTCACACCCACGATTTGGTTACAAACGCCTGTGACCTCCACCTTGCTGGAAGACTCCTGTCACCAAGATGCCATTTGGGAGAAGCCCGTGAGGCCAGCAAGTGAGGTGCCTCAGCCCAACAGCCAGGGGCAGCCAAGCACTGAGTGAGCCCAGCAGCAGACCCTTCCCCGGGGCACCTTCAGGCGGGACCCCGACCCGGGCCAGCGCCTTGACTGCGGCCTCGTGAGACCATCAGGCCAACCCCGGCCACTCCTGTGCTCCTGACCGGCAGAAGCTGAGATACTAGATGTGTTCTGTTCTAACTTGTTAAGTTTGGGGGTAATTTTTTTATACCACAGCAGATAACCACGCTGTGTGTAAAGTCCCAAGTCAATAGTTATTTTATCTCGAGACTTTGAAAAACTAGGTACATAATTATTGTTTGCTTTTATCATCTTAACAAGTCTGCTGTCGTCATCGCTACTTTGGAGGTATCTGGGGTGCTTTCGTCTCCTGAACTGTTTGGTTTTTGTGCTCTGTGGTTTCTCTCCCACACGTACAAGCGCAGGTTCCTTTTTCCAGCTCTAGACTCAGGTGCTCCGGAGTCCGAGGACTGCATCTCTCAGCCGGAGGAAAGTTCCCAGGCGTTATCGTTCCTTCCTCACCCTCTCAGTCTCCCTGAATGGCAGCCCCTGGACACTCTGCCTGCCCCTCTGCGTCCCCCGCACTCCACGCCGCGTCCTGGGTGGCGTGCACACACCTGGCAAACTCAACGTCCAGGGGCTTCCCGGCCGCTCACCCAGCGGCCGGTTCCTTGCAGTGAGTGTGGCTTCCTGCTGGAGGTTCCATTCTCCCCACCGGGGGTCTCGCCCCTGCTGGCTCGCCTGTCCTCTTATTCCCTTAGCCCTGGCAGTGCCTCACCGTGTGGACCGGCCGGCCGTGTGGAGACTGCGCCTGCTGCCCCCGGCCTCCCTCTCCCGCTTCCCATTGTGAGGTCACCTTCGCCGGTCAGAATCCAACGGTGCTGGAAGGAGAGCTTCTCCCCGCAGTGATGATATGTTTGCCTCTGTCCTGGGCCCCGCGGGTGTCGTTGGCTGAGGCCCAGGCTCCGTGTCAGTTTATCTGCTGCAGGGGTGACGGGGCCGGTACTGTGAGACCCGTGAAGATCCAGTGTCTCAGCTCCAGGGAGGCTCCGAGCCCTGGGTCTGAGCAGCCCAGGCACACAGGCCTCCTACTTCGTGTTCCTCCCTGCAAGGGCCCTCGTCTCATGAGGGCTGATGTGGGTGTCAAGACGGACACCCTGAGACTCTGAGACCAGCTCTCCTGGGTGCCACCCGTCTGCCCTCACTCTGTTTGTGTCCGGCTGCTGGAATATCCCGGCTTCCTCAGAGCTGGTTCCACATGGAAAGGATGCTGCTTCCATCTTGCCTTTGCAAGTTTGGAGTGGGAGGGGCCTGGGGCTCTGCTGTCATGGGCAACGCCAGAGCGGGGAGTCTCCTTTCGCTTTGTTTCTAAGATCATTTTCCGGTCTGGTCTTCAGAACATTTGCCATTCCCCTCTGTGCCGATTTTCTAGGGCTGCCCTTTCAAAGCACCACAGACTGGGTGGCTTGTACAACAGCAGTTTATTGTCTTAGTTCTGGAGGCCAGAAGTCCACGTTCAAGACGGTAGTAGGTGGTTACTTCTGAGGCTCTGAGAAGAACCTGTCCAGGCCTCTCCCCTCGCTCTGGTGGTTGCTGGAAACCTTTGGCCTCGCCCTGATCTCCACCCCCATCCTCACCCAGCCTTCTCCCTGTCCCAATATCTCTTCCCTCCTCTTATAAGGACACCAGTCATTGGATTAGGGCCCACCTTACTGACCTCATCTTAATTTGATTACCTGCAAAGCCCCTCTCTCCAAATAAGGTCACATTTGAGGTCCTGGGGGCACGAGTCAACCCGTAACAGACTCTGTTACCTGGAACTCACAAGTTCCATGTTCCTGCTGAACTCACCAAGGTGATCTGTCTCAAGAGGAGCTCTGCACTGGCGGGACACCTTCTCCCTGAACGTCCAAGGTCACATCCACACGCTTACCAGGAGAGCCTCCTCAGGGCTGGGAGCTGGGCCGGGGGGCCTTGCCAGGGGGTGGGCCCCCCATGTGTGCCCCAGCCCCACACATCAGGGCGTAAGAAGCAGCCTTCGGGTAGCGTGTTTCATCGAGTCCCAGCCAGCCTGCCCTCTTTATGATGGAGGAAACTGGGACCTGGGGGGAGGCGGAGAACACCCACCCAGCCGCCGCAGCCCCTCTCCACCTCTCCACCCTGGGAGCACTTCACAGTCTGCAATCCCCTTGAAGGGAGACGTCATTATTCTTCTCATCTTACGGCTGAAATCCTGAGTGTCACGGAAGTTGTTTGGTAGTTTTCAGTCTGGATAACAGTTATTGTAGGTATTTGTCCATTTCTGTTTCAAGCGCACCTGTGGTGGTTTTGCTGACCAGCCATTTCTGGCCATGTGTCCGGCTGGCAGCCGGGGACTCTCCTTCAGCACCTCATCATGGTTTCCAGGCCCTGCGTTTGCGGACCACGACAAGACGCTGAGACTTTACTGACCAGGAAACCTGAAGCCTGGGGTTGAGCGATGGGTGCTGGGTAAGGCGCTGACCCTCAGCCTCAGAAGTGTGCTCAGGCAGCGGTAGCCGTGGACGCAGCGTCCCTCCTGGTCGGTTCCAGCGTGAAATGACTTGGACCGGAGCACGGCTCCCACACATGGCCAGCACGAGTGTTTAAACTGAGTTCAAGGCCACAGACGCGGGGCCCCACGAAGAACATTTGTTTTTTAACCAAAACGCTCGCTTCTGGTTCCTTACGGGTGTGGTATCCCCGAGCCCCACCGTCCCCTGGTCACGGCTTCCCCACCCAGGTGACCCTCCGGGGCCTCCTGCGCTCAGGCATGTGGTGGGCCCAGGCACAGGAGAAGGGAAGGGGTGCCAAGGCGGCTGGCACGCGCGCGCGCGCACACACACACACACACACACACACACACACACACACACGGCACCTGCTGGTCCCAGGCCAGGAGGGGGGAAGGAGGGAAGGACGCAGCGGGAGAGCCGGAGCAGAGCCGCACTGCAGGAAGCAGGGACACACTCGCGGGCCACGCGGTCACATCTGGGAGCACGTGCGGGGAGACACAGAACTTTGTGGCTGGAGCCCCAGTGCCAGAAGACGGTGCTCGGGGACACCGGGACAGGGGTCAGGGCCAAAGAGGAGCCCCGGGAAAGCAGCCATGCGGCCGCGGCACTGGGCTGGGGGAGCCTCACTCAGTCTCAGCTGCACCTGTGAAGTCCCTGGTGCTTGCTTTTGCCACAAAATGAACCTACGGGTGAAAGGGGCCTAGAAAGAAACTTGAACTCTGCCTGGGATGGCCCGCTTCTGGGTGGCCCCTGGTGGAGTCCAAAGTCCGACTCAGAGTGTGGGCGCTGTCCAGGCCTTCTCCTGAATTGCCACATGGGGTCCCTGCCTGTGCACCCCACCGTCCAGCAGTGGGAATAGAAGCCCCTGCCCCTGCCCTTGTGAGCCCACGGTCTCCCACCGCTCCTGGCCTCGGCCCTCTGTCCCCCTATCTCCTCCAGGCCTTAGAGTTTGCTTCTCCCTTTTCTGGAATGCTCTTTTCCCAGATCTCTGCAGGGCTGCCCCTTCCCCGCATCAGGACACTGCGCTTTTCCCCTTCTCCGGGACCCCACTGAGCCCACCGTGGGCCCATCGGCCCCCAGGTTCTCCCCTCTGCGCAGCCCACTGGCACGGGGCAGCCAGGAGACCCTCAGCACAGCGGCCCCAGTGGTGTGAAAGTGGGGAGCAGCCAGTGCTCCCCGATGCCGAGGAGAGCCTCAGAGCCCCTTTGTTCAACCAGAAGCTGGATCCCGAGGCCACCTCTCAATGCCAGTAGGAGAGACAGCTTTCCTGGGGGCGCCCACGTTGCGCCCTCAGGGACCGCCAAACACAGGGAGAGTGAATGTCCCACAGCAACTGATGAGACCAGGGAACATGGCCAGATGCCGAACTGATTGTTTCATAAATTATGCAGGTATCTGAACACGTTTCAGCATAAAGACAAAGGCTCTTTTCTTGTCCACGGAGAGAAAAGTAAAACATTAACTTCTGGCGTTAGAGAAACGTCTCGCATTCCTCAAGAAGCCTGTGCTTCGGGGGCAGCACCTCTGGTGACCTGGCGGGCGGCCTGGTCTCTGGAGCAGCATATTCCGGTCTTCCTGGGCTCAGGGCCACTTTCTGCCATCCGCAGAGTTAGGCTAAGTTCCCAGGACATACTTTGGGTACAAACGCGGGTCCAGCCCAAGAGCGAAGGGCTGGGGTTCCTCCAGTCCTTCCTTCTGGGTGGCGAGTCCTCCTGGGAGGGGGCTTCGCCGGAGGTGGCAGCATAGCTGGCCGGGCGGGGTGGGCAGCTCTGTCCTAGTCCAGGCCCCCGCCTCCCCCGGGCTGTGGGGAGATGGGGATGAGCTTCTCTGGGCCTCTCGTCTGCCCGCCCAGCCCTGGTCTGCAGGCCAGTAGTTCCCCGAGGGTGATTCAGGGTCTTCAGAGCCATGTGCGAAGGCGGGGGTGGCGGAGGGGCGTGGAGGGCAGCAGAGGCGGGGGGCCTGTGGCCTGGGTGCCTCTGAGCACGGCAAGCGTGAGACAGGCACATTCGGAAGGCAGGTCAGTCCTCCCACACCTCCGCCTCGGTTCCCACCTCAGATGCACGAGGGCGGGGGAGCAGATGCCCTGTCCTCAGGGAGCTGACAGCACAGCGGGAAGGACGCCCAGACAGAAAGGTAAATCCTAGAGCAGGCACAGGGTAAGGAGGAGAAAGTGGCCACGGGAAGAGCTGGGGAAGGCAGCAGAAACGGCAGTGCAGAGTCCTGTGGCAGGTGGGGAGACAGGCACGCTGCTGGAGCATGGGGGGTGGGGGAGGCAGGGGCGCCTGGCCAGGGAGTGGAAGGGAGGCTGGGGGAGATGCAGCTGGCCTGGGCCCAGGGCTCTCCGACCGGCTCAGTGCGATGCCAAGCCTGCAGGCTTTGAGCAGGACTCGGTGGAATCTGATTTCTGTTCTACCACTCACTGTGCCGCGCACAGGGATGGAGCGAGGCAGGTGACCCTGGGCTAGGGGCTGCGTGGGGGAGGGAGCAGGTATCAAGGGGCACCTCCGGTCTCAGCAATCCAGATGCCGAGACAGGACAGGAAGCGCTGGAGGAGCTGGTCCAGGCCATGTCAGGGGCTCTGTTCCCGGACAACGTTAACTAAGAAAATGAGAGGGGTGTGTGGGCAAGACACGCGCCCCGGTCCGGAAGTTTCATCTTTCCCTTGTGACTGGTTTTGCATCTGTGCTTAGGAAAGTTCTCTAAGAGATTTGCGGAATGCTCATTTACAACCCATTTTCTCCATATGTTTTAATTAATCCAATTTGGGAGGTATTTTCACAGGTGAGTACCAAGTGAGAATTTAAAAGCATTTGTTTTGCAAATAAACACCCAGTTCCTTATCATCCTTTATTGAACCCACCCACACTTTCTCACTGATTATGGATTTTAAGGATATATAGATAACACAGTTGATTTCAGGATGGTCCATCATGTTTCATCAAACCGTACCGACAGTTTACTGGTACCCACTGCTGTCGTGTTTAATGACGTGCTTTTTACCTAAGAGGACAGTTACATCGCCCATCCTCAGGGTCACCTGACAGCGTTCCGACTCCCAGGACATCCCTGCTCTGGGGATCAGGTTCTCCCAGGGCTGGCCTTGGCCCTTCCCCATAACCGGATCACCTTGCTCTTGAGGCCTGGCGAGCTCCCACCCTGGAGAGCCCTCCTGACCCTCGGGTGCCAGGTCCCCTCTGGACTTCTGGAACTAAGCACAGGTGCTGTCTTTGGGGCCGCGGCGGTGATCAGACTGACACCCACTTCAGCCACACCTGGCCACCTCCCAGGGACCACCTGCACCGCCCCAGGCCCAGGGAAGTCCCTGCCGCTGGCTTCGGGAAGCTGTCCTGGGGGCTCCTGTGTAGGCCTCCCCGCACAGCATAAGGGCGGGTTTTCCCAGAAAAACCCTCCGGGGTTTGAGCCGCTGCCTCCCCCGACCTTGACCTTGCGGCCGCCTGGACACTTAAACCACCGGTGCCCAGGAGCCCGCTCGGCGGCCGGCGGGTAGGTGCGGAATGGGTGCGGCCGGAAGGTGAGGATGAGGGGCCCGTTCAGCCCAGCAGTCAAGGCCCAGTGGGATCCAGGCAGGTGGGGCCTGGCAGGTTCAGAGCAGGTGCGTGTGCATGTGTAGGGCAAGTGGGGCCTTGGGGGTTCTCAGCAAGTGCGTGTGCTCATTCGGGCAGGAGGCGCCTGGTGTGTGCGGGTAGGTGCCTGCGCGGTTGCCGGGAAGGCGCGGCCAGCGGGGGCGGGGGAGCCTGGCGGCCGGGCGGGGCGGGCGGGCGCGGCTTGCAGCCGCCCGCGTGGTCCTGCGCGGCGCCCGCGCCTGGAAACAGGAGACCGCCGCGCCGGAAGCCCCGCCCGCGCGCGCGCCCTGTCCCCGCCCGGTGGAGCGGCTGCTGGCGCGGCGCGGCGGCTCGGCACGGCGGCGCCCGGGCGCAGGCGAGCGGGCGGAGCAGCGGACGGCGCCCAGGCCGCCCCACGCGCCGGGCTCGCGGCGGAGCGCTCCGGACTCGTCGGGGCCCGCGGCCGCCCGCGCCTTTCAATGGGCAGCTCGCACTTGCTCAACAAGGGCCTGCCGCTCGGTAAGGCCGCGCGCGCGCATTTCCGGCCGCGGGGGCGGGGCGGGGCGGGGCCGCGGGGGCGGGCGGGGCGGGCGCGGGCCCCGGCTTTTGTGTGCGAGTGCGCGTGCGCGCCGGCGTCCGCGCGCCGGCGCCCGGGGGCGGGGCCGGGGGGCGGGACCGAGGGAGCGCCGTGCGCGTGCGCGTGCTGCTGCGTGCGCGTGCGCCGCCGCCCCGCCCGCGCAGGTGGCACAAAGGGGCGCGGGGGCCTCGGGACCCCCGCAGCCGGGACCTCGCACTCGGTGCGCAAGTCCCGGCGGCCCGTCCGTCCTAAGGGCCGGGCTGGCCGGGTCCCCGCTGACGGGGCCCCGCAGGGAGGACGGGCGCGCCGGTGACCCCGCGTCCTTCGCGGCCGGACCTCGGACCGCAGCCGGGGGACGTGCGGGGCCGCAGCCTCGGACCCGAACCGGCCTCTCTGCGGGGCCGCGGCGCCGGGTCTTCCCGCAGGCGATCTTTACTCGTTTTTGAAGTGACGTTTTTGAAGTGAAATGACCGTTTTGAGATCTTTATTCGTTTTGAAATGACAGAAGTGATGCGTCAGCTGGGAGGCGCGCCGTTCCCGCTCACCCGGCAGAGGTGGCGGCAGGGCGCCCTTTTCTTTATGAGTCCGTTTCCATCTGAGTAACGGGACAGGTGTGACCCGCTTCCGTTTGTCCCCAGGCACCTTGTGCCCTTCCTGTTTTGAAAGATGTCAGGAACAGGCGTTCTCCGTGCCCTGGGTAGCTCTGGGGGCCCTGAGCCTGGGGCTGGGGGGCGCAGGCCGGGCGGGGGGCGCCACGGGTGGTGTTGGTTTGCCGGCCGCTGCCCTACGCTCCCGTCAGGCCACTTCCGTGTCATGCCCACCTGTCTTTCCACCCTTGCACAGCCCCAGCTTCTCCGGGCTTCCAGCCACCGGGCTGGGGCCTCCTCATGGTAGGGGTGCATCCTGTCGGCAGGGGAGGGCCCCCACCCTCAGCTTCCAGCGCCACCACCCTGCCGCTGGGGCCTGCAGGTCGGGGCCCCAGGCTGCGAGGCCTGTGGAGGGAGGAGCTGCCGCGGCACCTGAGCCGCGGTTATGGACGGAGCTTCCTCTGGCTGGTGCCTGCTTGTCCCGGAAGGGTGCAGCGGCCCTGGGCTTGCCGGGAGGACGGCCTTTAGCTGGCAGCCTCTTAAGCCGGGAACCTGGCCGGGGCAGCCCCTTTCTCGTGATGTTCTTCTTCGTGGTTGGTTAGGACAGGTTGCTCTCGGGAAGTGGGATGGCTTTCTTCCGGGTGCTCTGAGTTGAGTAGTCGCGAGGGTAAGGCCCTCACCCAGCTCCCACTTCTCTGGGTGGCTGGACAGTTGGCTTGCACAAAGGGGGTCCAGAGCTGGGACTGCCGGTCGTATCCCATGGGGGCGTCCTCCACCTGTCCAGGACCCCCCACTTTTCAAGAGAAACAACTTTATTTCTATAAAAGTATACACAAGCAAATACTCAGGAGAAAGCCAGTTCCCAGCAGTGTGGACGTCTGGGATGCCCTGTGGGTCAGTGTAGCCTGTCTACTCCTGAATGGGGCAGAATCTTTCAGCCTCTGGGGGAGTGACCACAGCCAAGAGCACAGAATTGTCCCTGGGGGAATCCCAGATGAGCCCCTGACCAACGCATGGTCATGGGCCCCTTACGTGACTTCTCTGTGTCATGTCTGTAAAGTGGGGATGGAGCGTGTGAGGAGGTGGGATCACATGAGTGAGCGTGTGCCAGGTGTTGGGGATGGAGGGACAGGGCCGGGGGCAGGGCTGAGGGACAGGGTCCCCCCACAGCAGCTGTGAAACCTCACTCTGGAAGCTAGGAAGGTGATATTCCCTAAGTTACGGTGGCATCATGATGAATCCGCCCCAACCTGCGTTCTTTCGACGTGGATGACGTTCTCGCTTCCGGGATTCTGAGCATCACGAAGGTAGCAGAACACGCACACACGTGGGCGTAAATGAAGATGGTGAAAGAGGTGAACGCGCGTGGGGAAGTCTTGGTGACGCATCGTCGCCTCTTGTCACAGTTTTTATCTAGCATGTGTGTGGGGCATCTTTTGGTTTCCGAGGAGTTGAGAAGTTGAGGCCGACTCTGGCCGGGGGTCCTGCTGGAGGTTTTACGTGGCCACGTGTTGCCTGCGGGAGCGCCTTGGCCTTGGCTGCAGGGGCTCAGCGCCCACCCCAGCCAGACTCTGCCCAGGGCACACGGCGGACCTCGGCCAGACGGCTGGGCTGTGGGCAGCGGGGCGAGCTGGAGACGGCGGGCTGCTGCTGGCTCTTCAGGCAGAGTGACGCGGGGGCAGGCGCGGGGCCGCCCTTGGGTCCTCAGGTTCCTGTCTCGGGAGGTGGCTTTCCAGAGGGCGTGCCTGCTGGTCAAGCTGGAGGACCGGTGCTGGCAGAGGGGCTGGCTTCACACAGGAGGGTGGGGAGGTAGCAGGGGCAGCGGCCGCCAGCGGTGCCGAGGAGTTTGCCTTTCCTGCTGCTGAGCGGTGCGCGTGACAGGCCCCGGCTGCGGTGACTGGGGCTCTGCGGCGTGCGGGCCAGAGGCCTGGTGGAGTAAGGAGAGCACACCCTCGCCGTGGGCCCCAGGGAGACCGGCCTGGCCGTTGGACGGGCCGTGGGGCCAGAGACCCTGTCCGTGGCTGCCGCGTTTGGGGCCTGGGTTGGGCGGGGCAGTTACTGGGGCTGGAGAGGAGCAGAGGCCGTTCTGGGGGTGAGTTCTGGTGCGCTGAGCTTAAGATGCTCATCGGTGCTGCGGAAGGAGGCGGGAGCTGGCCCGGGACCCTGACCCGGTGCTCAGGGCGTGGTGTGGCCGAGGGCCGGGTTCTCGGGAAGCCTGGGCTTCCTGCAGGCCCTGGTGCCAGGGATGCGCCGTGATGGGTCTGGGGGGCTCAGCGACTCGGGTGACCCCAGAGCGTGCCAGCTGCAGCCCCTGGACCCTCCGAGGGTAGCCCCACACTGGGGAGCCGTGGCCGAGGACGCATCTTAGGTGCGTGGTGGGGGAGGGGAGGAGGGCCGCGCGGCCAGTGTGTAGAGCTGGGCAGGAGGGAGCGCGAAGACGGTGCCCGAGTGTCCACGTCCCCCCATGCGGCTCCCCGTCGTTGGCGTCTTCCCTTGGCGTGGAATGCAAGTCGCAGCCCAAGTCCCCTTTCGTCCTTTCCTGTCCCCTCTTGCTGCTGCGTGGTGAGGTTCAAGGGAACCGTCGACCGGTCCTGGGGTCTGGGGGGGTGTTAGGGCAGCCGCGTGCCAGGCCTTCAGCAAACGCCCTCCTGTCGGCCTGAGCTGGGTGGCGGCGGGCACGGATGTCCTCTTCGGCCCCGCAGGTCTGGCCACCGCCCGCTCCCGGCGTTTGCCCGGGAGCTGGGACAGCCCAGGGCCGCGGCGCTGCCAGCTCTGGGCACGGGCTTCCTCTCTCCGCAGCCGCGCTGGCCCCTGCGTTCCCCTCCCCCCTTTACTGAGCCGCTGGGTTACGGGCATGCACTGCCTCTCCCCGTGGCGGGCACCTGGCGCCTCTGACGTGGGATAGAGCCGTCTGTGCGTCAGGCTGGTCGTCAGAAATCCCTCCCTTCCCACGTGCCCGCTGGGTGCCCCGGAAGCCTGTCCTGGCAGAGCTCGTGTTCTGGCCGTATGGCCCCAGTGGTCAGCCGGCACCCACGTCCATCCCTGAGCAGAAACTGGGCGGGCGGGAGGGGACCAGGGAAGCTGGGGGTGGTGGGAGGAGGTGAGGCCCGGGAGTGTCATGTGTTGGAAGTGCGGGGCCGTGGCCCCCGGCAGGTGCTCCCGGCAGCAGGTGCCACCCTGACAGCACCTCCGCGTGGTTGGTGAGCAGGTGCGGGGAGAGCGGGGGGGTGCTGGAGAAGGTCCAAGTGAGGAAGGGACGGGCCCTCCTGCGCCCAGAGCCCCGGGTCTGGGGCTGACCAGGGAGGGCGTCTGGACACCCGGGAACCTGGGGCCAGCCTCACGCCCTCGGGAGATGACCCATCTGCTCCTCGACTGTCCCATCGCTGAGGGGACAGAGTCTCCGTCCTGACAGGTGTCCTGGCTGCCAGCCACCCGCTCCCCAGGGTGGCCCCTCACGGTCACTGAGGTCACCAAGGGGCTGGGGCCGTCCCTGTCGTATCTGGTCCCCAGAGTTTCTTTGCAAGGAGCCGGCCCTGCGTCCCACCCTACCAGATGGGGTCCAGTTTCTAGTAAGGGGGAGGGGCAGGTGTGTCTGGAATCTGGCCGGGGGGCTTCCGGCCAGAACCCCGTCCCTGCCACGCCCCCGGCCACAAACCGAGCCCCTGGCTCACCTGGTGGGGGAGGGGTGCAGACCCTTGTGGCTCCCGAGAGACAGGCAGGTGAGTAGAGGGCAGGAGCCCCTGAGACTCGTCCAGTCAGCACAGGGCGGGGGGGCCAGGCTGGCGGCACTGCTCCCACCGGATGCGTGGGACGTGGCCTGCGTGCCACCCCCAGGGTCCACGCCTGTTGGCCACGGGCCTTGCCCTCTCTAGCCATCCTTCACTCCCTCTTTAAACGTGGGGCTGTTCCCCCGGAGGGCAGAAGGCCTCCTGTAGGTTCCTGTGCAGCGGTGGCTGTAGGAGGTGGCTTGGTGGCCCTGAGGGCCCTGGGGCTACCTGCTGGCCTGCTCTGGGCTTAACCGTGACCCTCCCCTCCCCTGGCCTGACCTTGTCCACCCTCCGGCGCACCCCCTGCTGCCCTGTGCGTCCAGGGGCTCTCCCGTCGGTGTCTTGAGCAGTGAAGTCACTTACGGGGCTTCTGTTTGGCTTATTTGTAGAAACGAGGTGCAGCTTAGCGTTTTCACCCATGAGCGTCCCCAGCACGAGCCCAGAAGCTTCTTGTGACTATGGTCTTGCTGTTATTTCAAGCACAATTGGACGGTTGAATCCCTGTGTCTCAGCCACTGCTGGACGCTGCCGTCCTGCCCACAGGGCACTGGGGCCGGGGAGGGGAGAGCCAGACTCACCCTGTCTGTCTGCAGTGCCCACCAGAGGTCGCCTCCTGTCTGCACGTTGGGCCTGAGACCTGCCCAGGGCCCTCCGTCTGTGCAGGCTGGCCTCTGAGGCCCGCCAGCTGCTCCGGGCAGGCACCCACCACCCCCATGGGGTAGCAGGGATGCATCTGACTCCTTCTAGCTGCTCAGCAGTGCCAAAGCAAAGCTTCCTTTTGAGACCATTTTCACAGAAGGATTGGTGGGCGGTGGACATGGGAGAGCCCAGGGGTCCAGGTTGTTTCACCAGGGCTGGGAAGACGCAGTGCTGGGCCGCACTTGAGGCCTGTGAGCCCCGGGCCCTCGGGGGACAGGGAACCGTCTTGGCCGTTGGCATGTAGCGGGCGTGTAGGGACGCTGCTGGCTGGTGGGGCCGCGAGTGAGCCAGGGAAGGCCCGGCTGGGCACTGTCCTGCTTCCCAGTGCAGCTGGCCCTGGTTCCTCCAGGGTTTAGGGAGGGGACTGAAGAAGTCCTCGTGACCAGACGGCCGGCTGTGACTTCTCTGGGGTTTCCATCACCTGCACACACTGTCTCCCGTGTGGTTCCCGGGGACCCTCGGGTAGGATGGCAAGGCGCCTAGGTCGGCCTGACTCGGCTGTGCGGAGCTGACTGCCCTGGTGCCTTGCCCAGTGCTGCCCCTGCAGTTTAGAATGAGTTTGGGGCCGACTTTGGAAGAGACGATGGGATCAGTGGGACCTGGGTGGCAGGTGTTTGAGGTCCTGGAGCTCGCTCTCCTGCCTCTGCAGCGGGGGTGCCCACCCCGGCGGCGGTGTGGTCGGTCAGCGGGAGCGAGGCTGGGGCCCCAGAGCCAGCGAGACCGCAAGCGAGGCCCGTCCTTGCCGCCCGGCCCGGCACCCTGCCCCCGTCGCTGTTCCCGATCCCCTCCTGTGAGGATCAGGGTAGGAAGGTGAGGAGGGCCTGAGGACTGGCACTGAGGGTCCCTGAGGTGCTGGGGGTGTCGTCCTGTCCTGGGGCCGTGTCTGGGGTGTGGGGTGACACCTGCTGCCTTACGGCTCGCTGAGTACGGTTTCTACCGGAGGAAGTTAGATTAAAGGAGCCTCTGCTGTTTGCAGGTGGAAGCGTTCCGATTCCTCGAGTTTGGTGATTCCGGAGAGGAGCGTGGCTGCATGGGGGGGGGGGGCACGGCGTGAGTTGCGGGAGCTCTGGTAGCGCGACCCCTTGGGCACGAGTCCCCTCGCGGCGGGGCTGCTGTCCACGCTGCGTGGCCCGGGAGGCAGAGCGGGTGCGGCGGGACGGGGACCTGGGCCGGGGCGTCATGACCCCCGCCTGTGGGAGCGCGGGGGGCCTTGGCGCATGTGGCCGCACGGGGCTGAGAGGGGCCGAGGCCGCCTGGGAGCCGGTGGTGAGGTCAGTTCGGGTGCTAGACACCCACTGGGTGGCAGGCACTGAGGGCCGCCGCTGGCCCGTGGCTGCAGGCTGCCCCCTGGCCCTGCCGCCCGTGTCCTGGGTCGTGGGCTGTGTCTGGCTGGCCGGCTGGAGCTTTTCAGGAGCGGCTGGCCAGTCCCCGCAGCTGAGCCGGGTCAGGGAGGGCTCGGGTGCGCCCGAGGTGTGGGTCACGACCAGGTCGTCCTGCCCGCCGGGAAGGGCTGGGCAGCTCTCTGGGGAGGACTGCATCTGAATCTGGTCCCGGGACACCGCCTGGGGGGCTCGGGGGTGCGGTACAGGAAGCGTCCAGGTCAGGGTCTGTGTCCTGGAGCCCTTTCCCCCAGCGGCCTGTGCCCCGTCACGGACCCAGGAAGCGATGGGCCCCGTGAGATAGGAGCTTGCGGAACTGGCCACAGACCCGCTTTCTGGGCCGTCCTGTCCCCAGGCCTCCCAGCTAGTGCACATGGTGGCATCCGGGTGGGCTCCCGGGTACGTGGCGGCGACCTTCGGGGTGAGCCTCTTGCCTCTGCGTCCGAGCCGTGGCCCCGCCGGTCACTCCCACGCAGGGCCGGGCCTGGTTCCAGGTAGGTCCCAGCCCGGCAGCCACGGGCTTGGGGTCGAGGTGCAGGGAAGCCCCTCCTCCATGGACCTGAGGTTCGTGAGTCTAGTTGACCCTCAGTGGTGTTTAACGTGTCTCTTGTGTTTAATTTTTAGTCAGACTTTGACCCGGCGTGGGCTTCAGTGGTCGCCGTGGACAGGAGCCTAGGAGCTTTGGTTCGAGACAATTAAAGACGTGGGATGAGGATCCAGTGACAGGACGCGGTTCTGCAGGGGGCTTCTGAAGATAGACGCTTTGAACAGTCGAATTCATGGTCGTGGAAGCCGAGCCCATATTAAGAGATGTCAGGTTGGTCGGGGCTCGGGAGAGTGAGGCCGCCGAGGCCGGTGTCCCCGCGGCCGTGGAGGAGGCGCTGCTCCGGGGCCCCCTGCGTGTGCTGGGGTTAGGACAGGGGCGTCCCGAGGGGGCGAGTCGCCTGGGCCAGCGAGGCCTTGGTCGGGCCTCACGTTCGCCGTGGGGTTTGCTCCTGTCGAGGGTGTCGAGGGAGGGGCGCCCGGCCAGGCTGCAGGTCGGCGCGAGGTTTCTCGGGGCGTTCCCGTGGACACGCTGCGGTTGGCAGCCCTCCCGGTCGCAGTGCCCTCCGTTGGGGCTTCCCGTCCTCTCTGACCGCTGGGCGCTTCAGACGAGGCTCTGCAGGCACCTTTCAGCTAAGACACCTTCGCAGACCCGGAGGGCTCGGTTTCTTGCGGTCGCGTGGATCGGTGTTGGGCAAAGTTCCAGCTGAGTGAGGCTGGGAGCGGGTGTTTGTCACGCGCTAAGATGAGTAACATCTTTAAGTGAGATGTTGCTGTTCTCCCAGTGGAGCTGGAGAGACCAGGGCACCGTCTGCACAGGACTCCCGCCGTCGCACCACAGACAGAGGGGGCCTGGACGCTCTGCTCGTGACGTGGGGGGAGGTGACCAGGGAGGTCCTGGCCTTTGGACCCCACGCCAGGAGCCCTCCCGGCGGTCTTGGCGCCTTTGCCGCCGGTCCTGACGGCCGTGCGCTCTCAGGGGTGGTGGGCGCTGGCGGGCCGCCGCGGAACCCGCACCCGGTTCCCGTCCTGCACCGCACGCGCCGGCTGCCACGTCCCAGGGCGAGCCTTGCGGGGCCGTGATGAGGGGGCGGGCTGGTGCGGCCCCCACTGTCTCGCATGTCACCTGTGAAGCGCTCCCGTCTCCACCTGGGCCTCGTGTGGAGGGAGGGAGTTTTTAATCATTCTTCGCTGTCTCATTTAGGGAGGTGAGGGGTTCTGGCCTTCTTCTGGTGTCCTAACCCTGTTCTACCCTTACACTGTTTCTTGCTCCTCAAACCTACAAACAGAGGCGATGCTGGTGCTGGGTGGGTCCCTGCCGGGTTTTTGGGTGGCAACACCACAGCGTCGAGTGGAAGAGAAACGTCGGGTGCGTCCCCGAGCCCGTCGTTCCAACCTGCGTGTCTGGACGCCAGCTGGAGCGCGGGGCTGCCAGGGCCTCTGCATCCTTGAGGCCCTGATCCGTGGAGGGGGGCAGTCACCACCGTCGGTGTCCACTCAGGTGGCACTGAGCTGTGGCAAACATCAGTGTGTTTTCCTTCCTGGTTTTTAACTTATTTTTGACAAAGATCCTGGTGGCTGGACACGTAGAATTGGAAGTCCTTGGGGTGGGCTGAGGTTTCAGCAGGGGCTGTGCTGCCGCGGGAAGCTGAGCGTCCGGCCCTGTCGTTGCAGGCGTCCGACCTCCGATCATGAACGGGCCCCTGCACCCCCGGCCCCTGGTGGCACTGCTGGACGGCCGGGACTGCACGGTGGAGATGCCCATCCTGAAGGACGTGGCCACAGTGGCCTTCTGTGACGCACAGTCCACACAGGAGATCCACGAGAAGGTACCACGGGCGGGGGCGGGGAGGTGGGGAGCCGTGGCCTCGCCAGCGCTGAGGCAGGTGTCCCAGGGTTCCTGCCGGAGTGGGCAGGTGTGGCGCTGCCCTCACCACCTGGCCCGTCGGGAGGTGGGGGGGGATGTCTGCATTGTAACCAGTTCTTTCCCAGAAAGTGGCATCTGGGGACGTGGCTGCAGTGGACGGTGCTGGGGGCGGGCATGCTGCACCTCCATCACCTGACGACTCAGGCCGCGGCAGTCGCCGGGACGCCCGGAGCCTGTGCCACGCGGTTTGCAGCTCTCAGCTTCCCTGGGACAGGAAGTATGTTAACCTGGTTTCTGTTTGTAGTCACAGCCAACCGGGTACTTCAGAAGCACCTTTCCCCTGAGTCAGTGAGGAAGCTGGACCAAGGTTTATAAAACCAAGGTGCTTCGGAGACCAACAGGGTCAGGAGAGGCCCCGATGCCGCAGGGGTGGACAGGTCGTGCCCGCCGGGCCGGGGCGTCAGCTGTGCCGGAAGAGGCGGCTGAGAGGCCAGGGCGGCTCTGGCAGCCTCATGGGCTGGTGAGGTTGGAGCCCTGCTGGACCCTGGCTCTGGGCTGGACCCTTGAGAAAGGACGAGCTGGGGCCAGATGCACCCTCACATGTACCCCCACCAGCCCCGCAACGTCCACGTCAAGCCTTGAACTTGGATCATAGGCGCCCCTGTGTCCTCCGCTCAGGTGGCTGGCAGAGACAAGGGAGAACGGCACTCTTTACGGGAAGAGCCCGTAGGCCTGGGCCCCCAGTTGTCTCTGCAGATCACCTCCTAGCACAATGTTCATCGCACAGTCGAAGATAACAAGATAGTAGGAGAAGAAAGAACTGAGCGAAAACCAGCAGAGACAAAGGACTAGAGGGACCCACGGGGCCGGTGGGGTGTCTGCTGCTACCACCACAGCGTGAAAACCAAGCCTGAGCACTTCAAAGGAGCCGAGAGCAGAAGACGTGACGACGGCAGAGGCTTCGGGGGAGTTTTTAGAAGATCTAGGAGCAGAAACAGCAAAGCTGAAAGTGAGAGCTCACTGGGCGGACTCGACAGCCACCTGGGTCAGCGGCAGGACGGAGGCTTGGGGTGAGGGGCCCCGGTGGGGAGCCAGCCTCCGACAGGAGTCTCAGGGACCGAGGGGAGGGGATGGGCCGCGGGCAGAATTGGATGAGGAAAAGGCTGACGACGGCCCAGAGCCGAGGGGAGGCAGCAGTAAGCGGGTGAGAAGTGCGGCGGCATGCACGCCCAGGCCGCCCCTCCGGGAACTCGGGCCGGCGGCTGCCCAAAGCTGAGCAGGTGCGGGCCACCTGCCTGGCCGCCCCAGTGCCGGCATTTCCCCCCGAGAAGCGGAGCACACGTCCACTCAGACACCTCCCGCGAGCTCCCCAGCAGCTTCGCTCCTCGTGGCCGGAACCAGAGGGAACCAGGTGGCCTTCCGCCAGGGCACGGGTACCGAGGAGCCCCACTGGGCAGAGAAGGAAGGGTGAGCCACGGGCACCGGCGTCGGCCGGGCCAGAGCAGCCAGCTCTTCAGGGTCACAGGCGTCGTCACTCTGGCCAGCCACCGTGACGGGGACGGCAAAGGGGACCGAGGTGCCGGGTTCAGGTGCCGCTAACACGGGGGTGTCTCTGTGGCGACGGCAGTCCTGCTTTCTGTGTCCTGTTGTGAGGCGGCTGCTTGAACAGACCCACAGTGAAGTTCCACAGAACAGCACACAAGCAAGGACAAGACGGCCAAGGGCACCTGGCGCACAGATTACCTCCCGGGCGTAGGCTCGCTGCCCACCACGGGCCAGGCCAGGGGACGCGGGATCCCCCTCGTTGGCAGCATCTTGTGAACCTTACACCGCTTCAAACTAAAAAGATACTTTTTAAAAAAACAGTAGTGGAATGAAAGAGAGATATACCGGGAGAAAGTTTTAAAAACTGTAAGCAGTACTAAAAGTTTTGCCAGTAAATTTGAAAACTAAGACAAAACGTGGTTTTTTCCAGAACTGTAACTTACCAAACTATTTCAACAAGTTAATATAAAACCCAGGGCTTCCCTGGTGGCGCAGTGGTTGAGAGTCTGCCTGCCGATGCAGGGGACGCGGGTTCGTGCCCTGGTCCGGGAGGATCCCACATGCTGCGGAGCAGCTGGGCCCGTGAGCCACAACTACTGAGCCTGCGCGTCTTGAGCCCGTGCTCCGCAACGGGAGAGGCCACAACA
>NC_090298.1:179807265-179809745 GCF_039906515.1 Pseudorca crassidens | reverse complement strand
CTGTGAGTACAGGAATTCAGGGACCTCTGCGTGATTCCACGTGGTACGTGGGGCTGGAGGAAGCAGGAAGAACTCTTGAGCTGGGCACTGAGTAGAGGGGCTGGGAGTCTGGTGGGCAGAGTGTCAACCAGAGAATCCTCTGAGTGTGGTGGGGAACTAGGACTGGCGAATCCATTGGAAGCGACTGCAGCGGCTCAGTTGAGGGCAGGAGCAGGGCCAGAGAGTGGCCATGGAGATGGAGAGGGGTGGACGAGTCAGGGGATTACTGAGAGAGAGACTCTTCGGATGATGGGGGTGGGTAGGGGGGAGAGAAGGAGGTTTGCTTTAGGAAGGAAGGGAGATGGCTGGTGGAAAAGAGCAGGTTGCTGTGTGGGAACGGGAATCTGAAAATGGAATCATTTGCGAGAGGTCCTCTCTCTCCCTCCCTTCTCTTGTACCATCTAGCCCCAGCCCTCCTCTGGCAAACCTCAGGGCTCCGAAGAGTTCCCCTCTCCCTACACTGCAGTGCGCCCTCTGTTAAGATAGTGATCTGTTTCTGAAGTCCGTTGTAGTGAAGCCATCGTGACCTTTGAAACAGATGAAATGTATACTTTTTCCAAGTGTGGCTCAAAGGATGTGAGGTTTGTGCACAAGGCAGTTCTAAAAGTGGATGGGTAATTGCTGGTTCTCCTTCCTGTGATGATTTTGCAAGATCACGAACACTCACCCCTCACAGAAAACAACTAGAAAATCTGCACAAAACGCAAAAACGTGCTGCTTGAAGGCATCAGGGACTGAGCGGCAGCTGCAGACAAATTCTGGGTGGGGCTGTATGAAGAGCATTCTGTGGCTTCTAGTCTGGGGCTGGTGCAAGTGGGCGGTGCATGGGGGGAAGAGTGCTCTGGGGAAAACGAGGTTAGGGTTAGGGTTAGGGTACGGGTTAGGGTCAGGGTACAGGTTAGGGTTAGGGTTTAGGGTGAGGGTTAGGGTTAGGGTACGAGTTTAGGGCATGGTTTAGGGTTAGGGTTTAGGGTTAGGTTTAGGGTTAGGGATAGGATAGGAACCCCTTATCAGATATATATATATATATTTTCCATTAAAAAAAGTATTTTTTTTAATGCCCGACATTGGAAGTTCTACATCTTGAGTTTTGGGTGGTTGTTTTATTTTGTTTCTTTTATCGGACTACAGTTTATCATCATCATCTAACATATTTCAAACAGACACAACACACAATGTTGCATTGTACAGATGTACTGGAACTCGGTGTATAGTGGATAGCTATTGACACACACACACTTTTCCCCCCCTGTTATTGTGGTAAGTCACGCTGAAATCCATGTCATCGTGACCGCAATTGCATTTTCCCCAGGGTCCGCCACACAGCCATTTGTTGTCTTTGGACGTTGTCACGGTCTATGCAGAGATAGATTTTTATTTCCACTTGTATGGGTTTGAGCGTATCAGCCTTTCCTTTCCAGCTCCTGGGCTTTCCCTGTACATTCGAAAGACCTCCTCCGTTCGAAAGTATGGAATGAAAACCGACTCATGCATTGTTGTTCTTTGAGCACTTGCTTGGTTTCGGTTTGCCAGTCCACGGCTTCCCTCCTTCGCAGGAGCCAGGATCTCGCTCTTGCACTCTGGGCAGCCCTTGCTGGCCACCAGGCCCCGCCGGCGTCTCCGTGGAATTTTAACCACCTGCAGATCGCGTGGCTAGTGTGTCTCCTTGACGGCAGATGCCAGCCAATATCTTCCCAGCCTCCTCTCCCCGCCCCCGCTCCCCCTGTCTGCTGCCGGGGTCGGTCGTGCCGCGCTGTGCCATGCGAAACGGGGAGCTAAGTGCCACGAGGATGGCTCAGGGCCGGGGCGGACGCCCTCCACCCGCCCCGGGACAAGCTCTGGCTTTGGTGCGGCCAGCGCTGCGTCCTCGCTCCCGGGCGCTCGGGGTCTGTCCGGCTTACTTTCGCGCCGGTTGTCTGCCGCCCTGTGGCGGCCTCTTTTATATCGCCTCTTCCGTCTGGAGCTCTGGCGCCCTTGGCGATGGATGGGACGCGGCCTCCGAGCGTGAAGCGGAGTCCCGGGCGCCCGGCGAAGCTGGCGGCAGCTCTCCGGCTCACGCAGGGGCGTGGGCGCGACATTCGCTCGCCGCGTTCTGGGCGCGCAGGCTCACTGGGGGTGGTCGCGCCGCGCTTCCGCCCGGGGGTGCAGCCGCCTGGCCCGGCGTACTGGTACCCACCAGCGCCCCTTGGGCTGCATGAGCCACCCTGCGATGGCCCGGCGCTGCCGGGAGGAAAGGGAGGGCGTCCTGCACCCACGCAGACGCCCGTGGCGCGGGTGTTCTTTGCCGACCTTATTAGTTTCCCCACTCCCTCTACACTTCCTGCTCCAGAGGAGAAGGCCGACCGGTACGTGCTGAGGCCCGTGGAGTGTGGAATGGACGCAGTGGCGGGCATGCTTGAGTCCCGGTGGTTGGATTCTTTCCGATAGATTTTTCGGAGTCG